>NW_004799372.1:15671-16935 GCF_000002075.1 Aplysia californica | reverse complement strand
TTAAAACAGTTATCTTATACTACACACCTTTGTATAACACCTGGTTCTACCTTTAAAACAGTTATCTTATACTACACACCTTTGTATAACACCTGATTGATTTTTTAAAAACAGTGATCTATACTACACACCTTTGAGAAACATCTAAATATAACCCCCAAAAAAACAGCTGTCTTAGCTACACGCCTTTGAATAACACTTAGCTATAACTTAAAAAACAGCCATGTTTCCTACACACCTTGGAATGACATCCCAGCAATCAAACTGTTGAAAACACCTACAGCACACACAAAAACCCATCAAAACAATAACTAACTACATACATTACATCTATTCTTGCTACACACCACTGAAAAACCGTCCGTCCAAACCATCAACACATCTACTTGTGACACACACACACACACACACACACACACACACACACACACACACACCGTAAAATGGCAACCCAAACATTCAAATGCATGCCTATATATTCATACAGCACGCAATGATCAGCGTTCACACTTTCAAACCGTCTATCGTTACTTCTTTCCATATCATATTGAAATGGGTCGAAACTATCAAACCGGCTAATGCTCTTTCCCACCACGCCAAGAACAACCTAGATCTTCTAAAAATAAATAAATGCTCCTACTAATCTACCGAAAAGGGTCGAAACTATCAAGCCCCACTTTTGTTCATACTGCCTGTCGAAAAACATCGAAATTCTAAAAAGCAGGTACGGTTCAAATAATCTATCAAAGAAGATCAAAACACTAAAATCAATTAATTACGATTCTGTGAAATAACAACGACATTCTGAAATCAGCAACAACGTTCCAATCCAACCATCTATCCAATAAGAAGGATCGAATCCACCGAAGCCATCTAGTCATACAGGGTACCACACACACACACACCAATGAATGCTCCCTAACCTAAACCTTCACAGCACGTTATAGAGTCTCACAAACTTCGCCCGATCCAGTACAAAATAATATAATAATGAAATCGCAATAAACAATACTATAACACAGCGCACCACACACTTCCGACACAGTTCCTCGTCGGTGGAAAAACAAAAGGAACAGCCAACTACACACCAGTGGAAAGCGACGTATCACCCGAGCGAAATAACCGTGGTAGCAGTAGTAACAACACAGCCGGCGGATCGGCGGGGGCCATCGGACCACGACAGCAATGGCAGCCGACTACTGTTGCCTTGTAGCGGGGATCAGTACACTCCGTGTGTGTGTGTCTGTGTGTGAGAGCTGTGTGT
>NW_004799372.1:9220-11125 GCF_000002075.1 Aplysia californica | reverse complement strand
AGAAGAAGAAGAAGAAGAAGAAGAAGAAGAAGAAGAAGAAGAAGAAGAAGAAGTAGAAAAAAAAAAACAACAGCAACAAGGAGAACAATATCACATCATCACAGAGCACCCACCAACTGCCCACTGTTTGGACAGACCACCCACCAACAGCCCACCATTAGGACCACCAAGACACACAAACAAAGCTCTACTCACCGCGCCAGTTTTCCGCCTTTTGCTGGCCTCTGCGAATTTGTCGTTTGAACGTCCTCCTGTTGGACAATAGTTCTTTGGTTTCAGTCAGAGTTTTACAGCACTGGCAGCACTATTAGGTCATCATCATCATAATAATGATGATAATAATAATGATAATAATAATAATAACAATAATAATAATATAACAATAATAATAATTTTTAAAATACAGTCCATATTGTCTCAGACAGCCACAGATCGTCCTGCAGGAGATAAGTGGACGTCTCATAGTCAGTGTCATTATAATGTAACAGCAGAAACAAAACAAAACAAAAAACACAAGTGGGGAATTGGGAAGTGGCTGACTGTAAGTAAGTAACGGTGGTTGTCCAGACAGGTGGCCATTAGAGCGGCCGGTTCTACTCTACATCATGTAAACAGCATTTTTGACAAACAAATTCCTGTTCAACAGCAAGTTCTGGGAGTTCTACAGCCTATATATTATATTATTATTATTATTATTATTATTATTATTATCATTATTTCCCAAGCATTTTAAAACAATGTCAGTTTCCTGGGAAGCATACATTGCAAGCCGCCAGTTACACAGGCGCTAAAACACTGACAAACAGACACGATCTCGCTCCGGTCGGGTCCCCATTCACACCTGGGTGGAAAGAACATTAGTAAAGTGCCTCCTTTCCCAAAGGACAAAACGCTGTTTAGTTTTAGCAGAGGTTTTACGGCGCTCGCAACTGAATAAGGTCATATGAGCGCCAGAAGATTAGAGATGTTACAAGAGAGTAACGAACATAAAAAAAGAAGAAGGGGAGATAAGGACGATATATGTTTGATAGGAAAGAAGAAGCAAACCACACCAGAGCACCCGCCAACCACCCACCAAAACGTTGTGCGTCTCAAACCCCCCAATCTCAACGATAATGAACCCAGTGGTCTAACTTAACCAATAGACTACAACACCCTCCTCCCCCCCCCCCAAAAAAAAAGAATCATCAACAATGAAATCATTTAGAAGGTGGGATGTTTCGACCTTATCTAACAGTGCCAAACAAGCTTGCGTGAAACACTAAATAAAATCAGAAAGAGAGAGAAATACTCTTTTAAAATTTCTTTAAAAAAATAATAGGAATCAAACTGGGATTATTGACGTCCAAGGCCCAAGTGATACACTACAGATGCTGGTAAGCAGTTTCATTTCTGATTTCACTTGATCGTTAAAATGAAAGAAAATGTGGCAAAATTAGTGGTTTCACAGTAAAAATTGAGGAAATCAAAAAACACGGCATCAAATTGGTAACCTCGAGCATCAATAGAAGGCTGATGGTGGGAGTCGTTCAATGCAAATACAGACTAACCTGCTGATGTGCTGTAACGACCACCTGTCTAAGACAACCACCTGTCTAAGACAACCACCTATACAAACAATTATTTCCTACTTCCATCCTCCTTTTTTTTCTACATTATAACACTAAACAACATTCTATATTATGATGACACATATTATTAGTAGTAGAAAAAAAAGTCAAAATTTTCTAAGACTGCCCCTCCCTCCCTCCCTCCCCACCCAATCTCCCTCCCTCCCCACCCAATCTTTCTCTTCCTCCCCATCCAGATTTTGCCTCCACATCAACTCTCTCCCTCCCTCCCCATCCACTCTGTCCCTCCCTCCCAATCTTCTCTCTCCCTCCCTCCCAACCAACTCTCTCCCTC
>NW_004799372.1:3567-5871 GCF_000002075.1 Aplysia californica | reverse complement strand
AGACAGACAGACAGACAGACAGACAGACAGACAGACAGACAGAGAGTGGAAAGAGAGAGAAAGAGGGAGAGAGACATAGACAGGAAGCGAAAGAAAGAGAGAGAGAAAGAAAGTGGGAGAGAGAGAAAGAAAGTGGGAGAGAGAGAGAGAGAAAGAGAAAGACACAGAGACAGAAACACAGACAGACAGACAACAAACAGACAGACAGACAGACAGACAACAAACAGACAGACAGACAGACAACAGACAGACAACAAACAGACAAAAAAAAGGACACAGAGACTGAAAAACAGACAGACAGACAGAATCAACAGACGAGAAGGAAATAAGCAAGACCTACCAGCCACTCCCTCCAACTAATCACCAGAAGACAGCAGGAGGAGACTTCAGACATAACAACATGGCAGGACTGAAGGATGAAGGTGTTACAAACAGCTAAACCCACATTTCATCCTCTCGTTAAGGTCATATGAGCACCGAAGATTAGAGGTGTTACAAGAGAGTAACAAACATAAAAAGAGAAAAAGGGGAGATGAGGACGACAGATGTTTGATAGGAAAGAAGAAGCAGACCACACCAGAGCACCCGCCAACCACCCACATTCCACCCTCTGCCTCCCGCCCTCCCTCCCTCCCCTCCCATCTCCAACCTTTCCTCTTTCTTTACATGTAGAGGTGAGTGGTGTTTCTGAAGCCCCTCCTTGACTTAGCTCAAACCAATGCTTGCTAAACTCTGCAGCATCCATCGCAAACTACCGCCGTAAAGCTGACAAAACGCCTTTTTTTTAAAGTATTTTTTAAAATTCACAGCAGCTTCCAGAAAAAGAGGGGTGGGGGGGGAAGACAGTTGTCAGCATAACCATTGAAAAAGAAGAAAAAAAGCGCTCTTACGAAATTTGAATTTGAATTTATTCAAAAACTAGTCAGTTTCGCTTTGATTTTTTTAAAATCACAAGTAGGGTAACTGATCACGTTTTCGTTTTAGCAAATAAAAAAACTTTGTCGCCAAAATGAACAAATGCATTTTGAAAGCCTACCGTGGTAGATAACTTAAACCAATAAACCAATGCTTGCAAAAGTGGGAAACATACAGAACTGAGTGATTCGGTCATTTTAGTGGGTGGTGGGGAATTACCTACCCATGTTGCGACAGGTGGTCGTCACCCCAGATTTACAAAGTTCTTTCTGCCCACTACTACCTAGTTTTGAGAAATTTGACAATAAAAATTTTGAGTTTCACAACATGAGCTTTTGTGAATGCAATTCAATGAATATCTTGATAGTGACTCTAAATATAATAATAATCATAATAAATAGCATTTGTATAGCGCATATCCCCGCTCAACAGCAGGCTCTATGTGCTTTACAATACATATTTACCCCAGCAGACCATAGAACGCTCAGAAACATTCTCAGCTTCCCGGGAAGCATACAGTGCAAGCAGCTGATTAAGTGCTCAATAACTAACAAACTGACAAGATCTTTCGCTGTCTATAGCCGGGCACCCATTCCCACCCGGGCAAAGTGAGGAAAATTCGTGTAAAGTGCCTTTCCCAAGGACACAACGTCGGGCCCCTGACGGGTTTCGAACCCACGACCTTACGGTTGCAAGTCCGAGAGCCTAGGCCACCGACGCCACAATAATCTTACGCTTTATTTGATAGAGCAGATAAAACATTTGGTTACGGACCTCACGGTCTTAGCAACTCAGACGGCCAAATCTGAGAACTTTGTAATTTTACGGTAGCGAAGCGTTATCTATTTTTAATACAGCCCCACTTGGAAACACATATAAGAGGTGGGCGGTAGGTGTGATCATGAAATATCTTTGTTTAGCTTTTTAAAGTAGACAAAAGTGGGTGCTGGTTAGAAAAGCTCGACCAGCACTGATGTAAACCACTTAGGAAACGGGATTTGACCATGCCATTCATAAGAACGCTGACAACACACAAAAAAACACACACACAAACCCACAAACACATGCCAGTCATAAGAATGCTGACAACACACACACAAAAAAAAAACCCAAACAAACCTACAAACAAACAAACAAACAAACAACCAATTGGCCATCAGACCGCCACAGTCCAGTACTAAGCCTGTGAGGTACATACCTTCATTGGGCCCCGCCCCCAGGAAGTGGTCCATGTGCTCTGGTCCACCATTGCCGTTATACTGTGCTCGATGCTCCTCATACTGCAAGGGGGAGGAGGAGGGGGGGGATGAAGTGAGGGAGGAATGAAAGGAGGAAGGAATGAAGAGATTGCTCTCTCTCTCTGTCTCTCTCTCTCTCTCTCTCTCTCTC
>NW_004799372.1:0-1115 GCF_000002075.1 Aplysia californica | reverse complement strand
TTATTTATTCGTTTGTTTGTTTGTTTGTTATTTTTGTTTTATGTTTTAGTAGGAGTCTTACGGCTCTTTCAACACCCGCCAACCACCACACCAGAGCACCCGCCAACCACCACACCAGAGCACCCACCAACCACCACACCAGAGCACCCGCCAACCACCACACCAGAGCACCCACCAACCACCACACCAGAGCACCCGCCAACCACCACACCAGAGCACCCACCGACCACCCACTATAATTATTGTGGTAAATACTTCTTTCAACATAGTACTATTATAATTCAATGTGTTTCTCATTCTCCTCATCCACTTGTCTTGTACTCCTGTCATCCTGTTCTTTCTTTTTCTTCAGACAGAAACACAACCAATTATGTAGACATGTATGCAGACATGAACACAGTCGGGCGTACAGACATACAAAGTATTGGAACACTCTCTCGCTGTCGCGCTCTCTCTCACTCTCATTCGCTTTCTTTTACACTCACACATACACACAACACATTTATGTGCATACAAACACACACACAGAGAAACACACACACACACAACACATTATGTGCATACAACCACACACGCACACAGACACACACACACACACACACAACACATAATATATGTGAATACAACCGCGCGCGCGCACGCGCACACACACACACACACACACACACACACACACACACACACACACGTTACATACACATCCATACTCACACGACACATGGGCATAAAAAATCATAAAATCTATGGAAGTACATGCACACACGCGCGCGCACGCACACACACACACACACACACACACACACACACACACACACGCGCGCGCGCGCGCGCGCGCCCACAAATGCATAAACAAAGAGGCCCAAGAACATTAACTACAGTCTATCATTGCTCAAAACTTGGAATAATCTCTCTTGCCCTTTATACACAAGGATGCTTCAAGAGCTGGGCTACATCCAACCCGCACACCCGATTATCCGGTTAATTTTGCCAATGCATGTAACGGGTTCACTTTTAAAACAGATGAGACAGGGGAGAGTGCGCGCAAGACAGAAAATGGGGGGAAGAGGGGAAGAGGGGAAGGCGGTGAGAGCAGAGAGAGGGGGGAGAGAGAGAGA
>NW_004799371.1:15121-16403 GCF_000002075.1 Aplysia californica | reverse complement strand
GTCAGATGTCAGATGTCAGAGTCAGAGTCAGATGTCAGAGGTCAGAGTCAGATGTCAGATTCAGATGTCAGAGTCAGAGAGTCAGAGAGTCAGATGTCAGAGAGTCAGATGTCAGAGAGTCAGATGTCAGAGTCAGATGTCAGATGTCAGAGTCAGATGTCAGAGTCAGATGTCAGAGTCAGAGAGTCAGATGTCAGAGAGTCAGATGTCAGATGTCAGGGTCAGATGTCAGATGTCAGAGTCAGATGTCAGAGTCAGATGTCAGAGTCAGAGTCAGATGTCAGATGTCAGATGTCAGATGTCAGAGTCAGATGTCAGAGTCAGAGAGTCAGATGTCAGAGAGTCAGATGTCAGATGTCAAAGTCAGATGTCAGATGCCAGAGTCAGAGAGTCAGATGTCAGAGAGTCAGAGAGTCAGATGTCAGGGTCAGATGTCAGATTCAGATGTCAGATGTCAGAGTCAGAGTCAGATGTCAGAGTCAGATGTCAGATGTCAGATGTCAGAGTCAGATGTCAGAGTCAGAGAGTGATGATGAGGAACACCCAGCAGAAGAGTTCCCCCACACTGGGATATAGACAGAGTTCCCCCACACTGGGATATAGACAGACAGAGTTACCCCACACTGGGATATAGACAGACAGAGTTACCTCACACTGGGATATAGACAGACAGAGTTACCCCACACTGGAATATAGACAGACAGAGTTCCCCCACACTGGGATATAGACAGACAGAGTTCCCCCACACTGGGATATAGACAGACAGAGTTACCCCACACCGGGATATAGACAGACAGAGTTCCCCCACACTGGGATATAGACAGAGTCTTACAGTACAGTACAGTAAGACTGTTTCTTACCTCCAGTGACACACTTGTGTTTTCCCCTCTAGCAACATGGCGGCAAGATCAGTTTCTTGTACACGGTACATGTATCCAGCTTCTATCTTGTGTTTGTTTCAGTGAGAGTTTTACGTCACTTGCAACTCACACAACTCACAAAAAGAGAGGATCGGAGGTGTTATTGCTAGACAGTGACATACAAAGAACAGTGGGAGAAATAAGGGATAGAGAGATGGTGAGAGAACAGTGGGGGGAAATAAGGGATAGAGAGATGGTGAGAGAACAGTGGGGGAAATAAGGGATAGAGAGATGGTGAGAGAACAGTGGGAGAAATAAGGGATAGAGAGATGGTGAGAGAACAGTGGGGGAAATAAGGGATAGAGAGATGGTGAGAGAACAGTGGGAGAAATAAGGGATAGAGAGATGGTGAGAGAACAGTG
>NW_004799371.1:4036-14029 GCF_000002075.1 Aplysia californica | reverse complement strand
TGTTATAGACAAATACACCTCAAGGAAGTGTTATAGACAAATACACCCCATGGACGTGTCCCCAAGGAAGTGTTATAGACAAATACACCCCAAGGAAGTGTTATAGACAAATACACCTCAAGGAAGTGTCATAGACAAATACACCTCAAGGAAGTGTTATAGACAAATACACCCCAAGGACGTGTTATAGACAAATACACCTCAAGGAAGTGTTATAGACAAATACACCTCAAGGAAGTGTTATAGACAAATACACCTCAAGGAAGTGTTATAGACAAATACACCTCAAGGAAGTGTTATAGACAAATACACCCCAAGGAAGTGTTATAGACAAATACACCCCATGGACGTGTTATAGACAAATACCCCTCAAGGAAGTGTTATAGACAAATACACCCCATGGACGTGTTATAGACAAATACCCCTCAAGGAAGTGTTATAGACAAATACACCTCAAGGAAGTGTTATAGACAAATACACCCCAAGGAAGTGTTATAGACAAATACACCCCATGGACGTGTTATAGACAAATACCCCTCAAGGAAGTGTTATAGACAAATACACCCCATGGACGTGTTATAGACAAATACACCTCAAGGAAGTGTTATAGACAAACACACCTCAAGGACGTGTTATAGACAAATACCCCCCAAGGAAGTGTTATAGACAAATACACCCCAAGGAAGTGTTATAGACAAATACACCTCAAGGACGTGTTATAGACAAATACACCTCAAGGACGTGTCCTCAAGGAAGTGTTATAGACAAATACACCTCAAGGACGTGTCCTCAAGGAAGTGTTATAGACAAATACACCCCAAGGACGTGTCCTCAAGGAAATGTTATAGACAATTGTCCTTTGTGCACTGTTTGTGCTGCCCGGGACAAAGGAAAGAAAGTACCGTCATTGTGCCATGTAGCAAGATCTTTGTTGTACAAGGTGCTGGTGTCACCATGTAGCAAGATCTTTGGTGACCTCTGACCAACTGTACAAGGTGCTGGTGTCACCATGTAGCAAGATCTTTGGTGACCTCTGACCAACTGTACAAGGTGCTGGTGTCACCATGTAGCAAGATCTTTGGTGACCTCTGACCAACTGTACAAGGTGCTGGTGTCACCATGTAGCAAGATCTTTTGGTGACCTCTGACCAACTGTACAAAGTGCTGGTGTCACCAGGTAGCAAGATCTTTGGTGACCTCTAACCAACTGTACAAAGTGCTGGTGTCATCATGTAGCAAGATCTTTGGTGACCTCTGACCAACTGTACAAGGTGCTGGTGTCACCATGTAGCAAGATCTTTGTGGACCTCTGACCAACTGTACAAAGTGCTGGTGTCATCATGTAGCAAGATCTTTGGTGACCTCTGACCAACTGTACAAAGTGCTGGTGTCATCATGTAGCAAGATCTTTGTACAATCTGAGACTGACGGTTTACAAGCACACAAAGAAAAAACTGTCGGGAAAACAAAAAAAAGTGACAAACATCTCTCAGCTTGGCTCCAAATAAAAAGTAAAATTTCAGCTGCTAAAGATTTGCTTACAAAAATGTTTAAGCTAAATTAATGGGAAAAGATTCTTGTAAAAGTAAAACAATAAAATCTGCAATCCCCAAATGATGAGGAACTTTCCAGACAGGGCTCCCATTTCCTGGAACAGAACAAACTGTACACCACTGTTACTTCTGGACAACTTGACCTCTGGGCTGTCCTGTTACTTCTGGACAACTTGACCTCTGAGCTGTCCTGCTACTTCTGGACAACTTGACCTCTGGGCTGACCTGTTACTTCTGGACAACTTGACCTCTGGGCTGACCTGTTACTTCTGGACAACTTGACCTCTGGGCTGTCCTGTTACTTCTGGACAACTTGACCTCTGGGCTGTCCTGTTACTTCTGGACAACTTGACCTCTGGGCTGACCTGTTACTTCTGGACAACTTGACCTCTGAGCTGTCCTGGTGCACAAACCAGCACCGTTAGTTCACTGGTGTAGAGACCAGCACCGTTAGTTCACTGGTGTAGAGACCAGCACCGTTAGTTCACTGGTGCACAGACCAGCGGCGTTAGTTCACTGGTGTAGAGACCAGCACCGTTAGTTCACTGGTGCACAGACCAGCGGCGTTAGTTCACTGGTGCACAGACCAGCGGCGTACAGCTAAAACCAGCACCGTTAGTTCACTGGTGCACAGACCAGCGGCGTACAGCTAAAACCAGCACCGTTAGTTCACTGGTGCACAGACCAGCGGCGTACAGCTAAAACCAGCACCGTTAGTTCACTGGTGCACAGACCAGCGGCGTACAGCTAAAACCAGCACCGTTAGTTCACTGGTGCACAGACCAGCGGCGTACAGCTAAAACCAGCACCGTTAGTTCACTGGTGCACAGACCAGCGGCGTACAGCTAAAACCAGCACCGTTAGTTCACTGGTGCACAGACCAGCGGCGTACAGCTAAAACCAGCACCGTTAGTTCACTGGTGCACAGACCAGCGGCGTACAGCTAAAACCAGCACCGTTAGTTCACTGGTGCACAGACCAGCGGCGTACAGCTAAAACCAGCACTGTTAGTTCACTGGTGCACAGACCAGCGGCGTTAGTTCACTGGTGCACAGACCAGCGGCGTTAGCGTACAGCTAAAACCAGCACAAACAAAAACTGATGGAAAAACCAGGGAAAAAAGCCACATCTCAACAGATGCCATTGAAAAATCAGGAAAGGTTTGCACACTGACAAACAACTAAAAACGATCATAAAAGAAAAAGACGCTTTTTTTGCATCAGCAAGACGTACCAAACTAAAAATTGCAGATCAAAAAGCATTTCCCCCTCCTTGTCACTGAAATAAAACATCAAGCAGAATAGGACAATTCATCGACACGGCTCAACTGTGTCAACATGACACTTCAGAATTTTTTTGGGTCTTAAAAGCAGATGTTTGTCATAGCAGGGCTTATAAACACCGTTAGCATTATTCATTATAGCATCCAATATTTTAATCCTAGTGATAAAGCATATATATATATAAAACTAGTGTTAAAGAGATAAAGCATATATATATATAAAACTAGTGTTAAAGAGATAAAGCATATATATATATATAAAACTAGTGTTAAAGTGATAAAGCATAACAGCAGCAATAAAGCAGTCAAACAGTCAATTGGCACGTTGAAAGAGAGGAAGAGCAACAGTTTATGGTCCATTTCTTACAACATTGTTATAGGACAACAGTTTATGGTCCATTTCTTACAACATTGTTATAGGACAACAGTTTATGGTCCATCATAAACAACTGTGGGGAAAACAGCGCGAGGTGGAGATAAATTACCACATTTGATCCAAATCAGCAACCAACAGTGGAGAGAGATACAACATCCCAGCAGACAGACCAGAGCTGAGAGGGATACAACATCCCAGCAGACAGACCAGAGCTGAGAGGGATACAACATCCCAGCAGACAGACCCGGGCTGAGAGGGATACAGTATCCCAGCGGACAGACCCGGGCTGAGAGGGATACAACATCCCAGCAGACAGACCCGCGCTGAGAGGGATACAACATCCCAGCAGACAGACCCTGGCTGAGAGGGATACAGTATCCCAGCAGACAGACCCGGGCTGAGAGGGATACAGTATCCCAGCAGACAGACGGTGACACTAGATAACCCCCCCCCCTCCCCCAAAGGAATCGAGCTCATGTCTTGAGCATGTAGGGGAAATGTTCCTGACTGCTGCACCACAGATGTCTGGGACGTCACAGGAACACATGGCTGAGAACAAACTGCTTGTAAACGGAAATAATGTCAGAAGCATACATTCCAACAACAAATAAAAACAATAGAAGGCTGTCTTGAGGAAAAAAAACCCTTCCACCTTGACCTTAAATCTGAAAGTAGTGAGTAGAACCGCATAAGTGTCGGACGTAAGTGCAATCGGAATAAGTAGACAGGGCAAATGTTGAACAAGAAAGAACTTGATGGACTGGCAGGAGTATCGCGAAAGTAAAGAGAGAAATATTTTCTCACAAACAGAACGTCATTGGGTCAAGAACATGTCTTTGCCTTTCCTCCCATAAAGATGAAAGCTTTACTGAAGTTGAAGATGGACAGATCACTTGTGAAAAGGGAAGGTAAAAATAATGTACACCCAAATATGGCAACAAATCCCTCAAAGGAGACATCTTGAACACTAAGTAGTACGCAAAACAAGCCAATCAGTGGAACCATTGACCAATCCGAGACAGCCAAATCACAGACTGTTCCAGACAGGCCAATCACAGACTGTTCCAGACAGGCCAATCACAGACTGAGATAGGCCAATCACAGACTGTTCCAGATAGGCCAATCACAGACTGTTTGAGATAGGCCAATCACAGACTGCTCCAGACAGGCCAATCACAGACTGTTCGAGACAGGCCAATCACAGACTGTTTGAGACAGGCCAATCACAGACTGTTTGAGATAGGCCAATCACAGACTGCTCCAGACAGGCCAATCACAGACTGTTCGAGACAGGCCAATCACAGACTGTTTGAGACAGGCCAATCACAGACTGTTTGAGATAGGCCAATCACAGACTGTTTGAGACAGGCCAATCACAGACTGTTTGATAGAAGCAGCTGAGTCAAGAGTCACCAATAGATAGACTTTGAATCTGTCACTGACACCATCACGGACAGTGTGTAGTAACAAGTGTAGGGAGAGTTGAGTACCACAGAGTGGAATATCTCTCAATCTGAGACTATCTAGTACCACAGAGTGGAATATCTCTCAATCTGAGACTATCTAGTACCACAGAGTGGAATATCTCTCAATCTGAGACTATCTAGTACCACAGAGTGGAATATCTCTCAATCTGAGACTATTTAGCACAACAGAGTGGAATATCTCTCAATCTGAGACTATCTAGTACCACAGAGTGGAATATCTCTCAATCTGAGACTATCTAGTACCACAGAGTGGAATATCTCTCTCAATCTGAGAATATCTAGTACCACAGAGTGGAATATCTCTCTCAATCTGAGACTATCTAGTATCACAGAGTGGAATATCTCTCTCAATCTGAGACTATCTAGTACCACAGAGTGGAATATCTCTCAATCTGAGACTATCTAGTACCACAGAGTGGAATATCTCTCAATCTGAGACTATCTAGTACCTCAGAGTGGAATATCTCTCAATCTGAGACTATCTAGTACCACAGAGTGGAATATCTCTCAATCTGAAACTATCTAGTACCACAGAGTGGAATATCTCTCTCAATCTGAGACTATCTAGTATCACAGAGTGGAATATCTCTCTCAATCTGAGACTATCTAGTACCACAGAGTGGAATATCTCTCAATCTGAGACTATCTAGTACCACAGAGTGGAACTCTCTCTCTCAATCTGAGACTATCTAGTACCACAGAGTGGAACTCTCTCTCTCAATCTGAGACTACTTACAGACTCCACCACTTGTAATTTTTCGGCACACAATGAACAGAATAATTGTTAAGGGTAAAAATTGTAGCAAATACTGCCATTGGTACTAAAAGACTTGTTTTCACAAAAACTAGGCATTGCAACGTTATTTACAATAGAAAAGGTTCAACAGACGGATAACATTACACACAACAGATGCATAATATTACACAGGCAAAAGGAAATGTTCCCTCCAGACCACATTATGTAAAACACAAAAGCCCAACAACCCAGTATATATCATTTTTATAAAAACATCCGAATTCAAACATCATTGAGGACCAGAAATTGGGTCAAAGGTAGAAAGAAGACATGTCCCTCTGGGGCAGACAACTGGACAGGTGGGAAGATACAACGTTCCATCAATATTCATCTAATTTGAGCACAAATTATACACCGTAAGCCATTGCATTGATCAACTTGGCTTATGAAGCCAGAACAGCAAAAGCATTTTTTCTGGTTTAATTGCATATGCGTTCGATAATAAGGCACTTTTGGGAACGGCAGGCAACATTCACATAATGCAGCGCTCCGTCACACAATAGATCATTAAAGCAACATTCACATAATGCAGCGCTCCGTCACACAATAGATCATTAAAGCAACATTCACATAATGCAGCCCTCCATCACACAATAGATCATTAAAGCAACATTCACATAATGCAGCCCTCCATCACACAATAGATCATTAAAGCAACATTCACATAATGCAGCCCTCCGTCACACAATAGATCATTAAAGCAACATTCACATAATGCAGCCCTCCGTCACACAATAGATCATTAAAGCAACATTCACATAATGCAGCCCTCCATCACACAATAGATCATTAAAGCAACATTCACATAATGCAGCGCTCCGTCACACAATAGATCATTAAAGCAACATTCACATAATGCAGCCCTCCATCACACAATAGATCATTAAAGCAACATTCACATAATGCAGCGCTCCATCACACAATAGATCATTAAAGCAACATTCACATAATGCAGCGCTCCATCACACAATAGATCATTAAAGCAACATTCACATAATGCAGCCCTCCATCACACAATAGATCATTAAAGCAACATTCACATAATGCAGCCCTCCATCACACAATAGATCATTAAAGCAACATTCACATAATGCAGCGCTCCATCACACAATAGATCATTAAAGCAACATTCACATAATGCAGCGCTCCATCACACAATAGATCATTAAAGCAACATTCACATAATGCAGCCCTCCGTCACACAATAGATCATTAAAGCAACATTCACATAATGCAGCGCTCCGTCACACAATAGATCATTAAAGTAACATTCACATAATGCAGCCCTCCATCACACAATAGATCATTAAAGCAACATTCACATAATGCAGCCCTCCATCACACAATAGATCATTAAAGCAAACAGAGCAGGCCACAGCAATGTCTCTCCTTGTACAACAAGCAAGCACACACACACACACACATACACACACACACCTACTCACACACACACACACTCACACATACACACACACACACACTCACACACACACATACAAACACACACATACACATAAATACATACACACACACGCATGCACATTCACACACTCACACACACACACACATACACGCACACACACTTCTACCACTCAAGACAACAAATATGTACAGATCTAGAAAAAAGTTTACAATCCAGCTGTATAGTTTTCCTTGTGTTTCATCAGCTCTGTGCACAAAAGGGTGTATAAATAATGCTTCAGGACCTTAAAAAACAACAAACTCAAACAACTTGCACACATCCCAGTTCCTCTTGCACTAAAATATTGTCATCAGATTGAGAGAACAGAGGAGGCTGACAGTAGAGAGAACAGAGGAGGCTGACAGTAGAGAGAACAGAGGAGGCTGACAGTAGAGAGAACAGAGGAGGCTGACAGTAGAGAGAACAGAGGAGGCTGACAGATTGAGAGAACAGAGGAGGCTGACAGATTGAGAGAACAGAGGAGGCTGACAGTAGAGAGAACAGAGGAGGCTGACAGTAGAGAGAACAGAGGAGGCTGACAGATTGAGAGAACAGAGGCACGGCTGACAGATTGAGAGAACAGAGGAGGCTGACAGATTGAGAGAACAGAGGAGGCTGACAGTAGAGAGAACAGAGGAGGCTGACAGTAGAGAGAACAGAGGAGGCTGACAGATTGAGAGAACAGAGGAGGCTGACAGATTGAGAGAACAGAGGAGGCTGACAGATTGAGAGAACAGAGGAGGCTGACAGATTGAGAGAACAGAGGAGGCTGACAGTAGAGAGAACAGAGGAGGCTGACAGATTGAGAGAACAGAGGAGGCTGACAGATTGAGAGAACAGAGGAGGCTGACAGATTGAGAGAACAGAGGAGGCTGACAGATTGAGAGAACAGAGGAGGCTGACAGTAGAGAGAACAGAGGAGGCTGACAGATAGAGAGAACAGAGGAGGCTGACAGATTGAGAGAACAGAGGAGGCTGACAGATTGAGAGAACAGAGGAGGCTGACAGATAGAGAGAACAGAGGAGGCGCTTCGGACAAACACATAGGATCAACAACAATCACACACAGAGAGTGTGTAACAACACACATACACACGTGTAATATATTCTCCGCTGTGTGTCACAACACGTGTAACATATATTCTCCGCTGTGTGTCATAACACACATACATACGTGTAACATGTATTCCCCGCTGTGTGTCACAACACACATACACACGTGTAACATATATTCCCCGCTGTGTGTCACAACACACATACACACGTGTAACATATATTCCCCGCTGTGTGTCACAACACACATACACACGTGTAACATATATTCTCCGCTGTGTGTCACAACACACATACACACGTGTAACATTATATTCCCCGCTGTGTGTTGTAACATACATATGTGTCACGACACGGTGAATCAGGCGCCCGTCAGTTTTGGCGCCTCTGGAGTTATTGGTAGCATCTTAAAGCTTGTTCAGTCGACCATCTTTGGATGAAAAAAATACACCCTTATCTAGAATAGAAGTCGAGACATTTGCCATGGAAGTAGGTCAGGATTGCCTGTTTCAGAGGTCAAAGTAGCCAGAAAATGGCCGCCAAAGTTTGGTGATTTCCAAAGCTTGAGAGTCCTTGGAAACTGAAAATTTACATTTAATTTTTTAAAACGCTTTTAATCAATGTTTTTCAGTAAAACCCACGCAGAAATATGTTTTTAAATGGACATAGTTCAGGTGCTGAGCCAAAAAACAAAAATTAGAAAAAAAATGGTCAAACTGAAGGAAAATGCCGCTATCTTTGATTTGATTATTTTGACCAACGCCTGATTCTACCACACTGCCTCATATATATATATATATACACGTGCAATATATTCCACAAAGGGGGCTGTGTTGTACATATATAAACATGTGGAAATATGTGGCCCAAAGGCGCTGTAAGGGTTATCATGAAATCTGCATTACAAGAAAGCAATCACAACTTTAGGTTCTACTTCAACATGAACAAAACCAGTGTCCAGGGTACCCCTTAAATATGTTTCAACAACAAGTCTAGATCACTGCCTTTTACAACGTAAGTCTGAAAAAACAAAAGACTTATCACTTCCCAACATGACTCATCAAACATCCATCACGCCTTCACAAGACAACAAAGACGACAAGTATACAATCACAAAACTTTCAACATTCCTGTATAAATATCTTTAAAAAGGTATATTTCATAGTTGGCTTTTAAGTACATTACGATGATAATGTGAATTTTTTAAAAATAATAAAAATAACAAAAGAAATCAAGAAGAAGTTGCCAGAACCATCGCTGCTTGCAACAACTCTGTCTGGCGTTCCCCATCACAGAATCATCGCTGCTTGCAACAACTCTGTCTGGCGTTCCCCATCACAGAATCATCGCTGCTTGCAACAACTTTGTCTGGCCTTCTCCACTGTGTCCACACATCTCCTCCACTCCCCTCTCCTTCCATGAATTAGCTGAACAAGCTGGTTGTAGGGCCCCTCGTCTATCAGCTGGTCTCCGTACACATACCACTTATTGGAACAGGACAATACGTATTTTAAAACAAAACCTTTCAGAGATTTCCATCCCCTGGATCAAGAACAACATCAACAGATTTCATTCAACAAACAACACAAGTCGTGGCACGCCACGCGGGGAAATGAGCCTATCACATCTCTCGGTCACTTCCGTTTTCACAAGAGTATTACAGCACTTTCACCACATTTTGGTCACACAAGTGTCGCCCGTACATCTCTACGTCAACGCTGGTGAAGTGTCGCCCGTATCTCTCTACGTCAACGCTGGTGAAGCGTCGCCCGTACATCTCTACAACAACGACAGGGTACTTGTGGCGACAGCGCTGGTGACGTTCGCGGGAGGCCCGCCCTCGGCCCGACACATGGCCTTCTCGGGTGTCAACATGAACAGGTACATGCACATGAGGAGGAGGTAGATAAACACCACGATGGAGCCTGGGGAGATAGAGAGAAGGAGGGGGGGGGAGATAGAGAGAGAGGGGGATAGAGAGAGG
>NW_004799371.1:0-1991 GCF_000002075.1 Aplysia californica | reverse complement strand
ACACGGGGAATCATACGTGTCATAATCAAACCACACGGGGAATCATATGTGTCATAATCAAACCACACAGAATCATACGTGTCATAATCAAACCACACAGGGAATCATACGTGTCATAATCAAACCACACGAGGAATCATACGTGTCATAATCAAACCACACGGGGAATCATACGTGTCATAATCAAACCACACGGGGAATCATACGTGTCATAATCAAACCACACGGGGAATCATATGTGTCATAATCAAACCACACAGAATCATACGTGTCATAATCAAACCACACAGGGAATCATACGTGTCATAATCAAACCACACGAGGAATCATACGTGTCATAATCAAACCACACGGGGAATCATACGTGTCATAATCAAACCACACGGGGAATCATACGTGTCATAATCAAACCAAATGATGAATCATACGTGTCATAATCAAACAAAGACTAGCATTAAGAAGTGGACCATTCATTTCTTGCATTGACATAATCTTTAGATGTACATTTCTCCACTATCCTACAGCTGCTGCACAAATACCAACAACAATAAAAATCAACAAAACATCTTTCTAATTCTAAGCGCTCTGAGATTGATCTCCTGATCTCTAAGGTCTTGGTGGAACATACGAGGGAGAGTCAAAAAGTAATGCAAGTTGTTCGCTATTGTGCGGAATATTGCATCAAATTAAACGAAATTCAGCTCACAAGTACTTGCACATGTTTGAACCCAAACTGTTCAAATTGAAGTTTCTTTGATTTTTGCCAGTATGACGTCCCATCAAAATGGCTACCCCCTTGAGGTCTGTCGGAGGTAAAGAGCTGTGATTGAATTTCTTGTTTTTGAAGGAGAATCCACCGTTAACATTCAAAAGAGACTTTGAAATGTTTACAAGGACCAAGGTCTAGATTTTGGCACTGTATACAAAAGGGTTGAAGCAATGGACCAGAAGAAGAGGAAGAGGTGTCCATATGCTTGTCAGACAAGCATCATCCCGAAGAATCAGCAGGAAAAATCATGGCAACCGTGTTTTGAGACGTTCCTTGCGTGTGTCTCACGTATTCTTTCTACCACGAGGAACAACTGTCAATTCTGAAGTCTACATTGAAACCCTGAAACGACTGAAAGCCAAATTTTGATGAGTAAGATTAAATTTGAACATGGAAAGAGGTTTTGTTTTCGCCCTATGACAATGCCAGAACAAGGGAGACAATCACCCCGTTTGGGAGGAAAACACTGTCACAGCCAGCTTATTCCCCTGACTTGGCTCCTTCACACTTCCACCTTTCGGTCCTAGAAAAGAACCATTGAGAGGTCAACATTCTAGTAACGATGAAGAAATCAAGACAGCTGTACCCCCAAGGCCAACCTGCTCAGTTTGACAAAGCTGGCATACGTGGACTCAGTAAAAGGTGGACAGTGGCTAGTGAACAAAATAGAGACTATGGTGAGATATAGAAATCTGATCCTCAGATGTTCCCCTTCAATGTGAGGTATGACAGTTGCCAGTGCGCTCTTTTTTCTTGAAGTTATAAGCGAACTTGCATTACTTTTTGACTCCCCGTAGCACGTTTGAATAAGGTTGTGTAACTACGAGGGGGCTTTATTGGTGACACATTCATGTCCAAGGAATGACAGTTCAGTAAGAAATATGTCCATGTGGTTCAGAACAGAAGCAGTTATCTCCCACAGGAAAGGAGATGTTGACATTTCCCCGTACCTCAGAGATGCCCGTCTGCTCCAACAAGGGCTGGATGTTCTCCGAGATGAGGTCGGCACACAGAGCGATGGCCACCGCACACAGCAACAGGATCAGGGTACTCTTGATCCGCGACCACTGCGCCACGCCCCCGTGACCTGAGCAAACAAAACAAACCACAGTCCACCAGCAGTTAGTGACCGGTAACAGTTGCAGTGACCGGCGGGCACAGTAACAGTGACCGGCGGGCACAGTAACAGTCGCAGTGACCGGCGGGCACAGTAACAGTCGCA
>NW_004799370.1:36981-41576 GCF_000002075.1 Aplysia californica | reverse complement strand
AGAGAGAGAGAGAGAGAGAGAGAGAGAGAGAGAGAGAGAAGCTTGGTGAGAAGGGTGCCCTGACTCACCATTGGTCCATTCAGGGTCGAGTTGCAGATGATTGGTCGAGAGCCCGGTCCTCTGCAGCTTTATTTTCAAGTTTCGACATGACACGACACCGTTCTGCAGCTTTATTTTCAAGTTTCGTCATAAACACACACACACACACACACACACACACACACACACACACACACACACACACACACACACACACACACACACACACACACACACGTACACAGACACACACACACATACATACAAACACACGCGGGTGCGTGCACACACACACACACACACACACGTATGCTAACACATGCACGCTTACACGCACGCACACCAAAGCACTCACCCCTTTCCTGTTAAGTCTTTTTGTTTCTCACCCTTACCGCCGGACAATCTTGCCCGCCAACAACATCAACTCTATTTGTGTAAACACACACACACACACACACACACACAGAGAGAGAGAGAGAGAGAGAGAGAGAGAGAGAGAGAGAGAGAGAGAGAGAGAGAGAGAGAGAGAGAGAGAGAGAGAGAGAGAGAGAGGATGCTCTCCATACGTCAGCTCGCGACTCGTGCGGCGCGCTTCGGACAACGTACTACTCAGCGTCCATCCTACGGGGCGAGAGTTATCACCATGCAAATGCTGCCAGACTACTGCCGGGAGGTCAAGTCGGAAGAACGAAACACACACGACCTCAGGAGCCAGTCCATACCAGGAGTTCGGCAGATGCAGGTCCAGACAGAAAGGGCCATCGCACTTGTTGCTAAAGGTCGGCCCCACACGGGAAAAAACCCAGTCCATGAGACCCAAAGCGGTGTCCGCTCGAGCCCGATCCGAGTTCCCCATCCGCCGGTGGGATCATAGGTTGTGCCACCAGGCTGTTAAAGTCTCGCCTCACCCGGGACGAACCCTGTCAATGAAGTCCGACTAGTGGCCTGTTCCAGCACGAACCTACTCCCCCACATATATACGTGTCGGCGCGTTTTATGTAGACTGCCGGCTGCACTGTCCCATAAGCACCATGTTACGTAACAGACAAAATTCCGGCCCTCCGCGCGCAACCCCCTCCTCCCCCCGGTAGCCACCCCACACGACAAGAGGGGCCGCCCCCTGCCCCCCTCACCGCGTGCACCCCCCTACCCACAAACGATATCCCACCAGCATTGGTGGGCGGCAACCTCACCGGGGCTGTCAGCCGCCCCCGATGCCCCAGCCGAGGGGGGTCCGTTGCCGGAGGTGGGGGTCCGTTGCCAGAGGTGCCTGGGCCTAGGCTGTTCCCCGCACCCACAGTCGTCCCTGCGGGCCCCCGCCGGCTCACAGGCACCGGGAGCGCACGTGGGACACCCTGGGCCAGGGGGCCGCCCACCGAGGGCCCGGGGGCCGCCCACCGAAACGCGACCGTCACTGGTATTTCGGCAAATTTACCCAGAAATCGCCCTCCGGCCGGGATATAGAGGCCTCGCCGAGAGCGAGCGCCGCAGTTGACAAAATTGTCATTTCTATCGGGAGATCGGCCTCCTCCCGAGTAAAAACGGACAGGGAATCGCAGTTTGCCCCGGCCGCCGGGAGTGCCCGTAGTGCCCCGCTACAGTGCCCCGACACTTACCTGTGCACTGGGGTTCGTTGGCAGAGGTAGGGGTCCGTTGGCAGAGGTAGGGGTCCGTTGGTAGAGGTAGGGGTCCGTTGGCAGAGGTGTGTGGGCGCAGGGGTCCGTTGGCGGAGGTGGGGGTCCGTTGCCAGAGGTGAGGGTCCGTTGCCAGAGGTGGGGGTCCGTTGCCAGAGGTGCCTGGGCCTAGGCTGTTCCCCGCACCCACAGTCGTCCCTGCGGGCCCCCGCCGGCTCACAGGCACCGGGAGCGCACGAGGGACACCCTGGGCCAGGGGGCCGCCCACCGAGGGCCCGGGGGCCGCCCACCGAAACGCGACCGTCACTGGTATTTCGGCAAATTTACCCAGAAATCGCCCTCCGGCCGGGATATAGAGGCCTCGCCGGGAGCGAGCGCCGCAGTTGACAAAATTGTCATTTCTATCGGGAGATCGGCCTCCTCCCGAGTAAAAACGGACAGGGAATCGCAGTTTGCCCCGGCCGCCGGGAGTGCCCGTAGTGCCCCGCTACAGTGCCCCGACACTTACCTGTGCACTGGGGTTCGTTGGCAGAGGTAGGGGTCCGTTGGCAGAGGTAGGGGTCCGTTGGCAGAGGTAGGGGTCCGTTGGCAGAGGTGTGTGGGCGCAGGGGTCCGTTGGCGGAGGTGGGGGTCCGTTGCCAGAGGTGGGGGTCCGTCACTGGAATTTCGGCAAATATACCCAGAAATCGGCCTCCCCCGGGATATCGAGGCCTCGCCGGGAGCGAGCGCCGCAGTCGACAAAATTGTCATTTCTATCGGGAAATCGGGCTCCTCCCCACAAGAACGCGGAGGGGACCGCGGGGTGCACCGGGGTCCGTTGGCGGAGGTGTGTGGGCGCAGGGGTCCGTTGCCGGAGGTGGGGGTCCGTTGCCAGAGGGTGGGGGTCCGTTGCCAGAGGTGCCTGGGCCTAGGCTGTTCCCCGCACCCGCAGTCGTCGCTGCCGGGACCCCGCCGGCTCACGGGCACCGGGAGCACACGGGGGACACCCTGGGACACACGCACAGCGCCCACCGAGGGCCCGGGGGCCGCCCACCGAAACACGACCGTCACTGGAATTTCGGCAAATTTACCCAGAAAGCGGCCTCTGCCCGGGATAGCGAGGCCTCGCCGGGAGCGAGCGCCGCAGTCAACAAAATTGTCATTTCTATCGGGCGATCGGGCTCCTCCCGAGTAGAAACGGGGCGGAGAGTGCGGCGAGACCCGACAGCCGGTGGCTGCCTCGCTTGCGCCCCGGCCCTAGGACGCCGACACACGTGCGTTGGGGTCCGTTGGCAGAGGTGCCTCGGGTCTGTTGACAGAGGTGGGAACTTTGTCATTTTTATTCGAATTTTTTTTTCTTTTTTTTCCCTTGATGTACGGCAGCTTGCTTTTGTGTGCAACTGTCCGTTCATTTTTTAAAATTTGTTAGATTATTTTTAAGTTTCTATTTTTATTTAAAATTTATTTATTTTTCTTTACAGATCAGAAGAAAAAAGAAAACCCTCCTTTTTTGTGGGAGCTCTCCTAGGATAACACCCAAGATGCACACACACACACACACACACACACACACACACACACACACACACACACACACATACACACGCATACACATATACATACACACACACATGCACGCACACATCCTCTCCTTTTAGCATATCTTTGCACATAAGCGTAGTAATGCGCAGTCGAATGCACACGCACTGGCACACACACGCACGCACGTACGCACGCATGCACGCACACACACACACACACACACACACACACACACACACACACACACACACACACACACACACACACACACCACACACACACAAACACACACACACTCACACACAATGTGCGCCCATATGTGTGTACAGAGAGAGAAAACTCGTAACCCCAAGACTGAGGACGGAGCAGCTAAACGTAGAGATACTAGGCCGCTTTTCCCTTCACATTCCTTATACCTCCATGCACGCCGCAACCCCGAGAAAGCCTCTGTCTACTTTCTCTCTATCCTGACGAGCTGGCCGCTGATTGGTCCGTCGTCCGCATACCATATACCTCCCTAAGAGAAGGGGTTCTGTCGATCCGAGCAGTGCGTGCGAGGTGGAAGAAAAGTTGCGAAAACTGTCATGGCGGACTTTTCAGCCAACCGACTGTCTCCATTCCGAAAAATTCGCAAACGGAGAGCGGTGGTTATCTGAAAAGTCCGCCATGACAGTTTTGGCTCCTATTTTTCGTACGCTTCGCCTCGCTCTGTCTCCCTCAGTATAAAAGGTGCTGGCGTCGCGCTGAACAGGCAGTTCTCAGTTCTCAAAAATTAATCAGTCATCATGTCTGGTAGAGAGAGAGAGACCCGCTGTCCCTCTGTGTGTTGCCGCGTGTCCACTCGTGTGCTCCTTTGTGCGCTGTCGTGTGTCCCTTCCTCCGTGTGGTCAGTCGTGATATGGATATGGGTAGGGTAAGTTGATATTTTCTTGCTCCGGTGGGATGTGTTGCGTTGCGTTGCGTTGTGATTGATGTGTTGTAGCAGTGATTTGTTATTGATGACGATGTGATTGGAATACTAATAGTGATGTGATATCGATTGTGTTGTGTCGGTGACATAATATGACTTTTAGAGCACAGTTTGGAGTATCATTGAGTTCCTTTCAGAATACGGATTATGTATCTAGCTGAACACTAGCTGTTAACGATCATTCTTCGCTTATGTCGTGCATGTGACTGCTAGTCTCTTATTGAGTTTGTTTTAGGTAAGTAGTTTACGGCGCTCGCTGTTTGTGAGTGCAAGTGTACAATTATATCATTATGTTTATGTGTAGAGGAGAGGATGTGTGACAGTGTGTTTGTGTGTGTGTGTGTTTGTGTGTGTTTGTGTGTGTGCGTGCGTGTGTGTACGTGTGTGTGTGTGTGTGTGTGTGTGTGTGTGTGTGTGTGTGTGTGTGTGTG
>NW_004799370.1:8722-16800 GCF_000002075.1 Aplysia californica | reverse complement strand
ACACACACACACACACACACACACACACACACACACACACACACACACACAAACAAACACACGCGGGCGATTGCACACACACACACGAGCGCACACACACACGCACGCTTCCACGCACGAACACCAACGCACTCACCCCTTTCCTGTTAAGTCTTTTTGTTTCTCACCCTTACCGCCGGACAATCTTGCCCGCCAACAAGATCAACTCTATTTATGTAAACACACACACACACACACACACACACACACACACACACACAGAGAGAGAGAGAGAGAGAGAGAGAGTGAGAGAGAGAGAGAAAGAGAGAGAGAGAGAGAGAGAGAGAGAGAGAGAGAGAGAGCGTGAGTGAGAGAGAGTGACTCATAAACACTCGTGCGTGCACACGCACTCTCTTACTGTTAAGTCTTTGTGATTCTCACCCCTACTAACGGTCATTCGACAGCCCTTGTCTGCTAACAACAACTCTCTTTGTGTACACACACACACACACACACACACACACAATGAGAGAGATACACGTGCATGCACACACATACGCACTAATTGACTACCCATAGCCCATGCTCACACTTGTACGCCTATCCTTCACCCCCAGCCCGCCACCAACATCAACTCTATTGTTGTGAACAAACATACAGCACACAACTGCTCTGTATGCATTAGGACTATTACTATATCACCCTGTGCATCTGTCCGTGTTTCTCCACTGCACTGTAGACTTGTAAAAGGAAAAAGGAGAGACGGAGATAGAGAAGCAGACAGTTAACTTCTAATTCTAATCATGTTATTAGTAATTACGGGGCAACCAATCAGATCGTCATCAATAACAAATCACTGCCACGACACAACAATCACAAAGCAACGCAACACATCCCAACCGGAGCAAGAAAATATCAACAAACCCTACCCGTATCCATATCACGACTGACCACACGGAGGAAGGGACCCACGACAGCACAAGGGAGCACACGAGTTGACACGCGGCAACACACAGAGGGGCAGCGGGTCTCACTCTCATTCTGTACCTGCCTCTGCCAGCGGTTTGCGCTTTATATATTTAAGGAGGCACAACCAACAACAACAACAACAATAATCAATACACACACAGAGGTGGGGTGGGGCGGGGGACAACAACACATAACTCAGCAAAGTAACAGCATCAATAGGGAACTCGGTTTGGTCCTGAAAAGGACCGTTCGTTTCGTGGGCCGGTGATCGCTGTTCTTCGCTGGATGAACCAGATGAGAAGTGAGCTCGCTTAGGCACGCTCTCCACGGATACATCTTGCCAACTGGATGTCCTTGGGCATAATCGTCACATGCTTGGCGTGGAAGGGGCATAGGCTGATGTCCTCAAACAGACCCACGAGGTATGCCTCATACAGAACCATGACGCAAGACTTCTGCAGAGTCATTACGGCAGAGCTCTGGAACCGCAAGTCGGTCTTGAAGTCTTTTGCAATCTCACGAACAAGGTGTTTGAACGACAACTTGCGGGTCTCAAACGACGGATAACGACGGATCTCACGCAGAGCCACGGTACTGGGCCTGTAACGATGAGGTTTCTTCACACCTCCGGTGGCAGGGGCCGACTTACGAGCAGCTTTGGTAGCAAGCCGCTTGCGAGGGGCCTTGCCACCAGTGGACATGCGAGCGGTTTGTTTGGTACGTGCCATTCTTTCGAATTCAGAATGTGATACTTAGAGGTTCCCGTCAACAGCGGAGGCTTATATAGGGGACCACGACCGAGAATCTTGGCGCCAAGGGTGCCCTGCCGCACCATTGGTCCATTCAGGGTCGAGTCGCAGCTGATTGGTCGAGAGCCCGGTCCTCTGCAGCTTTATTTTCAAGTTTCGTCATGACACGACACCGTTCTGTCTTGGTGCTTTTCAGACAGACATAAACACACACACACACACACGTACACACACACACACACACGTACACAGACACACACACACACACACACACACACACACACACGAACACAGACACACACACACACGCGGGTGCGTGCACACACACACTTGCACGCGCGCACACACACACACACACACACGTACACTCTCACACACACACACACTCACACACACACACACACACACACACACACACACAAACAAACACACGCGGGCGATTGCACACACACACACGAGCGCACACACACACGCACGCTTACTCGCACGAACACCAACGCACTCACCCCTTTCCTGTTAAGTCTTTTTGTTTCTCACCCTTACCGCCGGACAATCTTGCCCGCCAACAAGATCAACTCTATTTGTGTAAACACACACACACACACACACACACACACACACACACACACACACACACACAAACAAACACACGCGGGCGATTGCACACACACACACGAGCGCACACACACACGCACGCTTACACGCACGAACACCAACGCACTCACCCCTTTCCTGTTAAGTCTTTTTGTTTCTCACCCTTACCGCCGGACAATCTTGCCCGCCAACAAGATCAACTCTATTTGTGTAAACACACACACACACACACACACACACACACACACACACACACACACACAGAGAGAGAGAGAGAGAGAGAGAGAGAGAGAGAGAGAGAGAGAGAGAGAGAGAGAGAGAGAGAGAGAGAGAGAGAGAGAGAGAAGCTTGGCGCCAAGGGTGCCCTGCCGCACCATTGGTCCATTCAGGGTCGAGTTGCAGATGATTGGTCGAGAGCCCGGTCGTCTGCAGCTTTATTTTCAAGTTTCGTCATGACACGACACCGTTCTGTCTTGGTGCTTTTCAGACAGACATAAACACACACACACACACACACGTACACACACACACACACACACACACACACACACACACACACACACACACACACGTACACAGACACACACGTACACAGACACACACACACACACACATACATACAAACACACGCGGGTGCGTGCACACACACACACGCACGCGCACACACACACACACGTATGCTAACACATGCACGCTTACACGCACGCACACCAAAGCACTCACCCCTTTCCTGTTAAGTCTTTTTGTTTCTCACCCTTACCGCCGGACAATCTTGCCCGCCAACAACATCAACTCTATTTGTGTAAACACATACACACACACACACACACACACACACACACACACACACAGAGAGAGAGAGAGAGAGAGAGAGAGAGAGAGAGAGAGAGAGAGAGAGAGAAAGAGAGAGAGAGAGAGAGAGAGAGGATGCTCTCCATACGTCAGCTCGCGACTCGTGCGGCGCGCTTCGGACAACGTACTACTCAGCGTCCATCCTACGGGGCGAGAGTTATCACCATGCAGATGCTGCCAGACTACTGCCGGGAGGTCAAGTCGGAAGAACGAAACACACACGACCTCAGGAGCCAGTCCATACCAGGAGTTCGGCAGATGCAGGTCCAGACAGAAAGGGCCATCGCACTTGTTGCTAAAGGTCGGCCCCACACGGGAAAAAAACCCAGTCCATGAGACCCAAAGCGGTGTCCGCTCGAGCCCGATCCGAGTTCCCATCCGCCGGTGGGATCATAGGTTGTGCCACCAGGCTGTTAAAGTCTCGCCTCACCCGGGACGAACCCTGTCAATGAAGTCCGACTAGTGGCCTGTTCCAGCACGAACCTACTCCCCCACATATATACGTGTCGGCGCGTTTTATGTAGACTGCCGGCTGCACTGTCCCATAAGCACCATGTTACGTAACAGACAAAATTCCGGCCCTCCGCGCGCAACCCCCTCCTCCCCCCGGTAGCCACCCCACACGACAAGAGGGGCCGCCCCCTGCCCCCCTCACCGCGTGCACCCCCCTACCCACAAACGATATCCCACCATCATTGGTGGGCGGCAACCTCACCGGGGCTGTCAGCCGCCCCCGATGCCCCAGCCGAGGGGGGTCCGTTGCCGGAGGTGGGGGTCCGTTGCCAGAGGTGCCTGGGCCTAGGCTGTTCCCCGCACCCACAGTCGTCGCTGCCGGGCCCCCGCCGGCTCACGGGCACCGGGAGCACACGGGGGACACCCTGGGACACCCTGGGACACCCTGGGACACCCTGGGACACCCTGGGACACTCGCACAGCGCCCACCAGGGGCCCGGGGGCCGCCCACCGAAACGCGACCGTCACTGGAATTTCGGCAAATTTACCCAGAAATCGGCCTCTGGCCTGGATATAGACGCCTCGCTGGGAGCGAGCGCCGCAGTGGACAAAATTGTCATTTCTATCGGGAAATCGGGCTTCTCCCGAGTAAAAACGGACCGGGGATCGCAGTTTGCCCCGGCCGCCGGGAGTGCCCATAGTGCCCCGCTACAGTGCCCCGACCCTTACCTGTGCACTGGGGTCCGTTGGCAGAGGTAGGGGTCCGTTGGCAGAGGTGTGTGGGCGCAGGGGTCCGTTGGCGGAGGTGGGGGTCCGTTGCCAGAGGTGGGGGTCCGTTGCCAGAGGTGGGGGTCCGTTGCCAGAGGTGCCTGGGCCTAGGCTGTTCCCCGCACCCACAGTCGTCGCTGCCGGGCCCCCGCCGGCTCACGGGCACCGGGAGCGCACGGGGGACACCCTGGGACACACGCCAGCGCCCACCGAGGGCCCGGGGGCCGCCCACCGAAACGCGACCGTCACTGGAATTTCGGCAAATTTACCCAGAAATCGCCCTCCGGCCGGGATATAGAGGCCTCGCCGGGAGCGAGCGCCGCAGTTGACAAAATTGTCATTTCTATCGGGAGATCGGCCTCCTCCCGAGTAAAAACGGACAGGGAATCGCAGTTTGCCCCGGCCGCCGGGAGTGCCCGTAGTGCCCCGCTACAGTGCCCCGACACTTACCTGTGCACTGGGGTTCGTTGGCAGAGGTAGGGGTCCGTTGGCAGAGGTAGGGGTCCGTTGGTAGAGGTAGGGGTCCGTTGGCAGAGGTGTGTGGGCGCAGGGGTCCGTTGGCGGAGGTGGGGGTCCGTTGCCAGAGGTGGGGGTCCGTCACTGGAATTTCGCCAAATTTACCCAGAAATCGGCCTCCCCCCGGGATAGAGAGGCCTCGCCGGGAGCGAGCGAGCGCCGCAGTCGACAAAATTGTCATTTCTATCGGGAGATCGGGCTCCTCCCCACAAGAACGCGGAGGGGACCGCGGGGTGCACCGGGGTCCGTTGCCGGAGGTGTGTGGGCGCAGGGGTCCGTTGCCGGAGGTGGGGGTCCGTTGCCAGAGGTGCCTGGGCCTAGGCTGTTCCCCGCACCCACAGTCGTCGCTGCCGGGCCCCCGCCGGCTCACGGGCACCGGGAGCGCACGGGGGACACCCTGGGCCCGGGGGCCGCCCACCGAAACGCGACCGTCACTGGTATTTCGGCAAATTTACCCAGAAATCGCCCTCCGGCCGGGATATAGAGGCCTCGCCGGGAGCGAGCGCCGCAGTTGACAAAATTGTCATTTCTATCGGGAAATCGGCCTCCTCCCGAGTAAAAACGGACCGGTGATCGCAGTTTGCCCCGGCCGCCGGGAGTGCCCATAGTGCCCCGCTGCAGGGCCCCGACCCTTGCCTGTGCACTGGGGTCCGTTGGCAGAGGTAGGGGTCCGTTGGCAGAGGTGTGTGGGCGCAGGGGTCCGTTGGCGGAGGTGGGGGTCCGTTGCCAGAGGTGGGGGTCCGTTGCCAGAGGTGCCTGGGCCTAGGCTGTTCCCCGCACCCGCAGTCGTCGCTGCCGGGACCCCGCCGGCTCACGGGCACCGGGAGCACACGGGGGACACCCTGGGACACCCTGGGACACCCTGGGACACCCTGGGACACCCTGGGACACTCGCACAGCGCCCACCAGGGGCCCGGGGGCCGCCCACCGAAACGCGACCGTCACTGGAATTTCGCCAAATTTACCCAGAAATCGGCCTCCCCCCGGGATAGAGAGGCCTCGCCGGGAGCGAGCGAGCGCCGCAGTCGACAAAATTGTCATTTCTATCGGGAGATCGGGCTCCTCCCCACAAGAACGCGGAGGGGACCGCGGGGTGCACCGGGGTCCGTTGCCGGAGGTGTGTGGGCGCAGGGGTCCGTTGCCGGAGGTGGGGGTCCGTTGCCAGAGGTGGGGGTCCGTTGCCAGAGGTGCCTGGGCCTAGGCTGTTCCCCGCACCCACAGTCGTCGCTGCCGTGTCCCCGCCGGCTCACGGGCACAGGGAGCACACGGGGGACACCCTGGGACACTCGCAGACCGCCCACCGAGCGCCCTGGGGGCGCCCACCGAAACGCAACCGTCACTGGGATTTCGGCAAATTTACCCAGAAATCGGCCTCTGGCCGGGATATCGAGGCCACGCCGGGAGCGAGCGCCGCAGTCAACAAAATTGTCACTTCTATCGGGCGATCGGGCTCCTCCCGAGTAGAAACGGGGCGGAGAGCGCGGCGAGACCCGACAGCCGGTGGCTGCCTCGCTTGCGCCCCGGCCCTAGGACGCCGACACACGTGCGTTGGGGTCCGTTGGCAGAGGTGCCCCGGGTCTGTTGACAGAGGTGGGAACTTTGTCATTTTTATTCGAATTTTTTTTTCTTTTTTTTCCCTTGATGTACGGCAGCTTGCTTTTGTGTGCAACTGTCCGTTCATTTTTTAAAATTTGTTAGATTATTTTTAAGTTTCTATTTTTATTTAAAATTTATTTATTTTTCTTTACAGATCAGAAGAAAAAAGAAAACCCTCCTTTTTTGTGGGAGCTCTCCTAGGATAACACCCAAGATGCACACACACACACACAGACACACACACACACACACACACACACACACACACACACACACACACACATACACACGCATACACATATACATACACACACACATGCACGCACACATCCTCTCCTTTTAGCATATCTTTGCACATAAGCGTAGTAATGCGCAGTCGAATGCACACGCACTGGCACACACACGCACGCACGTACGCACGCATGCACGCACGCACGCACACACACACACACACACACACACACACACACACACACACCACACACACACACACACACACACACACTCACACACAATGTGCGCCCATATGTGTGTACAGAGAGAGAAAACTCGTAACCCCAAGACTGAGGACGGAGCAGCTAAACGTAGAGATACTAGGCCGCTTTTCCCTTCACATTCCTTATACCTCCATGCACGCCGCAACCCCGAGAAAGCCTCTGTCTACTTTCTCTCTATCCTGACGAGCTGGCCGCTGATTGGTCCGTCGTCCGCATACCATATACCTCCCTAAGAGAAGGGGTTCTGTCGATCCGAGCAGTGCGTGCGAGGTGGAAGAAAAGTTGCGAAAACTGTCATGGCGGACTTTTCAGCCAACCGACGGTCTCCATTCCGAAAAATTCGCAAACGGAGAGCGGTGGTTGGCTGAAAAGTCCGCCATGACAGTTTTGGCTCCTATTTTTCGTACGCTTCGCCTCGCTCTGTCTCCCTCAGTATAAAAGGTGCTGGCGTCGCGCTGAACAGGCAGTTCTCAGTTCTCACAAATTAATCAGTCATCATGTCTGGTAGAGAGAGAGAGACCCGCTGTCCCTCTGTGTGTTGCCGCGTGTCCACTCGTGTGCTCCTTTGTGCGCTGTCGTGTGTCCCTTCCTCCGTGTGGTCAGTCGTGATATGGATATTGGTAGGGTAAGTTGATATTTTCTTGCTCCGGTGGGATGTGTTGCGTTGCGTTGCGTTGTGATTGATGTGTTGTAGCAGTGATTTGTTATTGATGACGATGTGATTGGAATACTAATAGTGATGTGATATCGATTGTGTTGTGTCGGTGACATAATATGACTTTTAGAGCACAGTTTGGAGTATCATTGAGTTCCTTTCAGAATACGGATTATGTATCTAGCTGAACACTAGCTGTTAACGATCATTCTTCGCTTATGTCGTGCATGTGACTGCTAGTCTCTTATTGAGTTTGTTTTAGGTAAGTAGTTTACGGCGCTCGCTGTTTGTGAGTGCAAGTGTACAATTATATCATTATGTTTATGTGTAGAGGAGAGGATGTGTGACAGTGTGTTTGTGTGTGTGTGTGTTTGTGTGTGTGCGTGTGTGTGCGTGCGTGTGTGTGCGTGCGTGTGTGTACGTGTGTGTATGTGTGTGTGTGTGTGTGTG
>NW_004799369.1:15598-17041 GCF_000002075.1 Aplysia californica | reverse complement strand
TGTGCATATATCCCCTCTCTCTTTCTCCTTCTCCCCTTTCATTTTTCTCTGTGTTCATGAGTTTGTTTTCGCTTGTTTGTCTGTGTTTGTGAGTACTTGCGTGTTTGTATATTGTATATGTGTATGTGTTTGTATGTATCTGTGTGTGCTTGTGTTTACCCAACGCGCGTGCGTATATTATGTCTATGAACATGTGTGTGACGAATGAACAGATTGACAGACTATTACAGTTCAAAGTTTGCCCTTAAGAATCTCAAACCAAATCACCAAAAAATACTAGAACAGCTACTTCTATTCACCGGGGTGTCCGCATTAACAACGTGTAGATTGCGTTTTATGACTTGTCTCTTTGTTGTTGTGTCGTCGGTGGCCTTGTGGTTAGGCTACCGGACTCGTAATTGTGAGGTTGCGGGGTCGGGGGTTCGAGCCGCGGGCCCGACGTTGTGTCCTTGGGAAAGACACTTTACACGAATTTTCCTCACTTCACCCAGGTGGAAATGGGTACCCGGCCATAGCGAAAGATCTTGTGAGTCTGTGAGTATGTTAGCGTTTTAGCGCCTATAAATGACCGCTTGCAATGTATGCTTCCTAGGAAGTTGAGGTTGTTTCAGAATGCTCTCAGGTCTGCAGGGGTAATAGTATAGATTATGAAGCGCATAGAGCCTGCTGTTGAGCGGGGATTTGAGCTATACAAATGCTATTTATTGGGGTTTTTTCTTTTCCCCAGGGTATTTGCAATCCCAACGTACTGCCGTTCACGGCTAAGGCGGAAGTATGTATGTTGAAAAAAGAGGTACCCTTTACAGGATCGTGTCGACCCGATGCCATTACTCAGCTTCCACGCGAGGTACAAATGAAGGTGAGTAGTGGGGGGAAAGAAAAAAAATTGAAAAAAAAACCAGTCAAAATTATCTAAGTCAGCCACTCATTTTTTGAGGAGAAAAATGGTTGTCTTAGACACGCGACGTCATACACAGTGTCATTATGATGTCAAATAGCATAAGGTAGAAATGGGAAGCGGTCATTTTGTACAGGTGATTGTCATACAGAGGTAGCCGTTAGAGCAGGAGGTTTGACTGCACTGTACTTGACGAGGTAAGGGTGCCCACGGAATCGGCAGTGTAGTAGTGGGCGTATTAAATGTTGGCTTATGATCTTACGTTAGATTCCTCAGCTGCCTTTTTTTCCTAATATAGACGTTTTTAAGTCAACATCGACACAATTTATAGACCATAATTTTAAAAGGTTAGCTTCTGACCCTGCCTGTCTGTAGGCTGAGAGAGATGCCATATTTAGCAAAAAGACCGAGATACTCGATTAAAAACTATCCCCATTCGGGAATCGAATTCGGGTTGACTAACCTCTACACAACATTCGCCGATCTTGACGGTACAGGATGAGAGAGAGAGAGAGAGAGAGAGAGAGAGAGAGAGAGAGAGAGAA
>NW_004799369.1:9736-15264 GCF_000002075.1 Aplysia californica | reverse complement strand
ATAATAATGATAATAATAATAATAATGTTGTTATTATGATGATGATAATAATAATAGTAATATTATTATTACTAGCTGGGCCCCCTGATCGGTGCATTAACATAAACTGAAAGTCATTGGCTTACTATATTTACCCTCTAGTACTGGAATGGAGCAGTCTTCTTCTTCTTCTTCTCGATCGCATCACACTTGAAGTCTGGTATCTGTCATAAATTGGGCCGTCCTGCTCAGTTCATCTGTTGGCCACGTTTCCTATCTCAGGGCCCTGTGTGTCTTGCAGTGCTGAAGGATGTGTTTAACAGCTTGGTCTGCCTCTCCACACTGGCATTTTGGTAGTTGTACTATTTTAAAACATTTGTACACAATGTGTTATCTCAGTCTTGTGTGTTGTGTCTTTAGTCTGAAGATAATCACTTGTTTTTGGCGGGACAGCTCATGGTAGCCATCTGGTGTCTGAGGTGCTTTAAATAGTGTATCTATAATAGTTTTTATTTCTGTGTAGTTAACGCTGTTGTTTTGTTGCTCTTTCTCTGCTCCTAGTTTGGCCATCCTGTCTGCCTGCTCATTTCCTAAGACACCACTGTGTGATGGAATCCACTGCAGCATAATCCTCAGACATGGGATGTCCCCAATTACTTTTCGTAGCCTTGGTAGTTTGTCAGAAGTGATTGCCTGCAGTACTGACATGGCATCTGTTAGGAATACTACTTGGCTTTGGGGGTCTACCACATTCTTGATGATGTTTGCTGCATGTATTTGAGCCTCCGTCTCTGCCCTGTAGTTTGTACAATGTATCCCCACTGAGTCCCTGCTAGTTTTCTCATGATGTTAAGTTTCTTCCTGGCTTTATTTTCTGCATTTTGAATGGGCTGTTTCCATGTGAGACGCTTGTCAAAGATTATTCAAAGATACGTCTGTTGATTCTCAAACTTTAGGGGGGTTTTCTCTAATGTGAGGTGTTTTGGCTCAGCTTGGCTGAGAGTGTAGAGTGTAGCAGAAGATTTTTCTTTGTTTACGGTTACACACCAAGTTTTTGTCCATGTAGTGAGTTTGAATGGAGCAGTAAATCTTGAGGAATGCAACAACAACAAAAGTTCTAGATCTATACTCTACAACAGCGCGCACGGCTAGTGAACGAAAATCTCATTTGTTTACAATGGCGTTTTAGAAGTCCTAAGTATAGATCTAAACGAATCAAATGAAAAACTGAAAATCAAACTACAGTGACACCAGACTTCTAAAAAAAAAGTGCACCCTTTAAATGATTCAGAACCACCTTTTATTTTGTCAAATTCGAAAGTTAAGTGGTTCGGAAGTTTTATGAAGCCAAAGTGACGGACTTTCACAAATATAATATGTAGAGATTATTATTATTATTTTTAATAGTAGTAGTAGTAGTAGTAGTAGTAGTAGTAGTAGTAGTAGTAGTAGTAGTATAATTGTTGCATTTATATTGCGCATACCCATTCTCTACAGCCTTCTCTATGCGTTTTACAACCATCAATACCCCCGCCCCAGAAAACCATAGAACACTCGAAAAGATTCCTGGCTTCCTGAGAAGTAAAACGTGTGTAAGCTGCGGATTGCACGCGCTGAAGCACTAACAAACTAACAAAAAGACTAAAACTTAAGTCACAACCCGGTGAAAACAGGCGCTCATAATTGTTTCGACATATAGAGTTATTGATATAATTTTAAAGTGTGTACATTGTCTTGCTTTTGATGAGGATAATATCCATCCATATTAAATATAATTTTACTATTGAAGGGGATGGGGGTCGCCTAGTGCCAGAGAAATGATTAGCGAGAAAATGGCCACAAATATTTTGGTGATTTCCAAAGCTTTAGGGTCCTTGGAAACTGTACATTTGTTGTGCCTTTGATCATCGTTCTTCTGTAAAATCCACACAGAAATGTCTTTAAATTCTAAATGGACATAAAAGATGTTTAGGTAAAAACAAAAGTCGATAGAAATTGCACAACAGCCGGAAAAATGTTGGCTTCTTCAATTCCATTAGTTTGACGAGAGCCTGATTTAACCAAGATTCCACTTTTATTTATTTTTAAAAAGCCTACTTTCCCCAGGTGCTGGACACATTCCGCAACGCCACGGAGACTACCTTGAGGAAGTTCGTAGATCCAGACTTCAGTTTCACCGTCATCAGAGACGCTGGCGCCGTTGTTGGGCCAAAGGCGGAGAGCTTGCTCTTCTACGTCTCAGGACATTGCACAGAGCTCGTTGACGTAAGAATAATTAAATTAAACACCTAGCGCACAATCTGGTCTCCGGCGCCTGTGGTGTAGCAGTTTGGCGTTTTGCTGTCACAGACAGGAGGCCTTGGCTCGTCTGGCGAATGGGGAGTAATTAATGTTCCACGAGAATCTCGGTCTTTCTGATGGAATATAATATCTCTCTCAACCCGAGTTCATACTCACTTCCAGAGTCAGAAACCTGCTTTTTGCATGATTCATATTCTGTCGATGGAGAGGTTAAAAAATTTGTTTTAAAAATAATCTTTAAAAAGTTGATCAAATCTTTCGAAATCAAACAACTTCGTGTTTGGAGGATTTAATCAAATTGTGCCAAAGTGGCAGCTTTTGCTCCTCAAAGAAAGAACATCTATCTGGCGCCGACTCAGTTCGACTGAATTCAAATGGCACTGTGCACTGAATACAAGCCCTTCTAGTTCTTGAATTGTCTGTTTTCTACCCAGTGTCAAACAGATTCGTCGGATTGATTCGGAGCCAGCCAGATGGTCCTTCATAGATGGGGCAAAGACTACTATCTTGGCACAAGACTACTTGATCTGAATTGATTTGACTCTAATGTTCAAAACTGTACGTTTGTTTTTAAAAGTCATTGTTAAGTAGTTCTCCCTGAGCAGACCAGTGGAGTCGGTAGCCAAGTGGTTAGGTTACTGGACTCGTAATTGTGAGATTACGAGTTTGGGAGTTCGAGACTGAGCTGGGCCCCACATTGTGTCCCTGTGAAAGGCACTTTACCCGAATTTCCCACTTGGCTCGGTCCATTTAATTGGAGCTGGGCACTAAACTCAGAGGTACCGCCTCTTAAGGAGGGGGGGGGGGTGGCTGCACCTGAAGGCTAACTCGCTTATCATTAGACTGAATTTTACACAATTTCACACATAAAACAAGCATAGTGGGGAGTTTTAAAATCTGCAATCAAATTTGAGAAAAAAGTTTCGTTTCCATGGATACGGCGGCCATATTTAATTTTGTTGACTTGTCACACGTAATGAATGCCGCACTTACTGCTCATGGAAATTGATTGGGGGGTTTTTTGTTTTTGTTTTTTTCGCATGCGTGTTCTCAAACAGTAGATTTCAAAACTTGTCCGTTATTTTTTTCCTAAACAAATTAGAACATTTTTAATGAATTTTTTCGTGAGGTAGTATTCAAGTTTGCAAAAAATCCGTGAAAATCCACACTCAAGATACCACCTACAAAAATCTATTCAAAATATCAAAAATTCAACAAACAAATATGTAGTATTACATCTTTTCTTCATTCGGTGAAAATGTCATGAAAATTGGATGAAAAATGGTGGAGTTATTTTTAAAAAGTATAGAGAAAAGTCGCATTTTGAGAAAACGGCCTATATAGAAAATGAGATATTGACTTTATGAGGACATGGTGGTGACAAACATGCCCAGTATGGAAAGGAATGAGGTTTTGGGGGGTTCTCATGCTATGAAATAGTTGTAGGAGAGGCTGAGGAAGTTAAAAATGCCTACAACTCAAATTCCATAATTTTGAGCCGAATAGGTACTTTGGGGGTGTAGCGACCCCCCCCCCCCCCTCTTAAATAACATAATATTGCTTATATAGGCGCTAAACCTATACCATTTCATCAATTTTTAAATAATTTTTTTTGAGGAGACAAATATTGACATGCCTTTTTTTTCTTTTTTTTTTTTGCTCTTCGTTTGAAGGAGAATCTCTTTGTCTTGTTTCGTATATTTTATTGCACTAGAGATACTTCGAATCGTTTCGCTCTCTGTGTGTTCACTCCCTTATTGTAAAGCAAGAATTTGGAGATCAGAATGAATTCCAGATCAATAGCATTTTTAAAAATCTCTTTCTCTGTTTCCCTCTCTTCTTCGGTTCCAGGAGGATCTCTTCGTCTCGGTAAAAAATCATCTGGCGTCTCTTCAACTAGAACTTCTGACAATCATGGGAATTTGCAATGAGACCATGTCTATCTGTCCAGTTTTCTCCCTTCGCAATGAAATTGGTCCCACCGTTATGGACTACAGAAAAAGCACCTGCCACAGAGTGCTGCTGGGACCTTGTACTAATAACTGCTAGGATGGCAGCTTGTAGAGAGTAACGGACATGTGGAAAAGAGAACCTGCGTAGGTGGTTGGCGGGGGCTCTGGTGTGGTTTGCTCCATCTTTCTTATCAGACGTCTATCATGATCCTGATCTCCCCTCCTTTTTTGTGTGTGTTTGTTATTCTCTTGTAACACCTCTAATCCTTAACACTTATATGACCTTCTTGTGTTGCGAGCGCTGTAAAACGCTTACTAAAACTAAAAGAGAACTTGTTACCACATCAACTGCCACAACAGTGTTGGTATGTTTGACCAAAGAGTTACTTTTCATGGACCTATATACTGGGTGTCTACAAAAGAGAGAGGCCCACTTAAACGGCAATGACTCAGTTATCTAGGAACCAAATTTAATAAAACCTTGCCGAAATAAAATTCACGTATGAGGACCTTACATTTATCATTATGATAAAAATCAATTTGTTTATTCGAAAAACATCAAACTCGAAACAGTTCAACCAAACTTGCCTGAAACACAAAACTTTGCAACATCTTAAAAACCAACCCTATTGTTCTATATCAAATCGTCACCTTTTGTGCCTTGAAGAATAAATTAATACAAAAATGATGTTTCTTATTAAACTCAATGAAGATATTCGTTATTTAAATATCCAGGTATAAACCATTTCTTTCCAAACTAGCTCCATTACGCCACTGAAACATTTGAATAAACACGTAACATGTTTCTGGATCGATTTTTTTAGGTCCTGTTCAACACTGATTTTTAACTGTTCGGTTGTTTGTGGGTTATTTCCCTACACTCTGTCTGTTGAAAAAAAAACCCCAAAGGTAATAACGACGGTGCTAAAGTTGGGGGTGGGGGGGTGGTAACTATTCATTACTAAATTTCCGGTTGATAGGGAATTCCCAAAACCTTTCTTGCAACCATACCAGGGCCTCTCTTGAAGTTAGGGTTGAGGCACCAACCCACTGGAACCGGGCATAGCACATTCTCCTCAAACTTCTACAAAACTTTTTTGGCACGTTTAGACATCTTTCTGAGGTGACTGTTGTGGTTTTACCGTCCTTGACCTGAAACCAGAACGGTTACAGTTAAAGTATTTGAGCCCAGATAATTCTATTACTTCACTGAAGGTGATTGTCCAGTTGCATACGCCTCAGCTCAGTCGCTTCTCTTCACTCGCCCGGACACCCACCGTCCGCCCGATTTCTCTC
>NW_004799369.1:5929-9636 GCF_000002075.1 Aplysia californica | reverse complement strand
ACCCCCTTTCTACAGTTCCCTTTTGCCTCTCTAACACGGCCAAAACACGCACAGTCGGCGTTGTGAGAGCCAGATACTTGAAACAGAATGCAAGTCGAAGAAGTAGATGGACCTCTAATCCTGAGAACGACGCAACATTTCAATAAAACGACAGCTAGCTGTTGAAATTTACTATGCCCAATTTTTTTTTTTTTCTTTTTATTTCACTTCTATAAACTATAGTATCGTCGTGCTCAATAATATTTTATCGAAGCTCAAATTTTAAATGTTAAAAGAAAAACAACCGTGTAGGAATGAAACCGTTCTTTTTCCCCTCAGATCTAAAATTTTGCTTTCTGTGCTGGCTTAGTACACTTGGACAGTTGTGGAAGAAAACTTTATCTGCATTAGCATATTCACTATAAGTTTTGAACAATATAAACCAGCCAAGATGAGGGAAGTGGCGTCGGTGGCCTAGTGGTTAGGTTACCTGACTTGTAATCGTGATATTGCATGTTCGGCGGTTCGAGCCTCAACTCGATCCGACGTTACGTCTTTGGGAAAGGCACTTTAAACGAATTCTTTTTGGCCCAGTTCTTTCGGAGATGAACGTTAAATTCGGAGGTCTCGCCTCTTAAATAACCTAATAGTTCTGATAGAGGCGTTAAACCTATACCATTTCAAGATGAGGCACGATACATATATATGAGAAAGCAACAGCAGTCCAAAAACGGCGTTCAAAATCATGACACTGAAAATTGCCCTTAAGGAGAGAAAATCTAATTCGAGTGCCAAGAGAGGATCGTTTATAACTTTCTATTATTAATATACTTATATTTCTAAATAATCATTTGTAATACATTAAGTATTCATGAATAAATTCTCTGGGAAAGCACGCTTCAAATTAAGTTTGTTTTTATTCACTTCTTTCAGAGTTCTGTCTCTTTGTACTAGCAGTGTGTTTGTCTTCAAGTCCATTATGTTTCCGTCATCCTTGCTGTATTTATTTAATTTTTTTTTTTTGTTATTAAAAAAAACCCGCGTCTGTGGTGTAGTGGTTAGTAGCTTCGCAGTCGCACACAGGAGACCCGAGGACGCCTGCGAGTGGGAAGAATTTTTCTCGAGTATCTCGGTCTTTTTGCTGGGATATTGTATTACTCTCTGCCGAGATTGGCTCTGTCAGGCTGGGTCGGAACCCGGTCCCCTAAATGATCTAAATGTGTCGATGAGGGTCAATAAACATATTTTAAAAGAGTTTATTAATAAAAAGTCAGAAGGATCAGTCCCTCTGGGGAACGTCATATGTGTCGGATCTTCGGCGTTCCTGAATATGAAGGAAATTGTTATCGAGTGTCTTCCTCTCTCTGCTTGGATCATGTATCGCGTTCAACTTGGTTTGGCTGTGACAGGCAGCCTCGAAACCGAGCGCCTACCAAATGATCGGCCTAGTGTCGGTTGGGGGATGTGGGGGAGGGGGGAGGAGGGTGGGGGCTAGTTGCTCAAAGCGCCTGAAAATTCAGTGAAAATACATTATTAATTCAAATCTAAAGGATAAGTCCCTTGGGAACATCGATGGTTGTGCACAATACTCATGTTGACAAACTGTTATCGAATTTGTGACACTCCCGACTGGGCTTATCAATGCGTGTGAGTGTGTGTTTGTGTATCAATGTGTGTGTGTGTGTGTGTGTGTGTGTGTGTGTGTTTGTGTATGTGTGTGTGTGCGCGCACGTGTGTGTGTATGTGTGTGTGTATGTGTGTGTATGTGTGTGTATGTGTGTGTGTGTGTATGTGTGTGTGTGTGTATGTGTGTGTGTGTGTGCGCGTGCGTGTGTGCGTGTAAGTTAATCTGTTCGGAGGTGAACTTTTCATAGCTTCCACTCTGGAATCTCACTGGAGTTTCCTACTTGTGACGGAGAAACTCCTAACCATTGCACCACGGGCGCCCGTGTGGGAATCAGTGTTATCAGATATCCCCGTCGTTTCGCTGAGAAACTGTAGACCGCATTGTTAACATTGGTTTCACGACTGTGTGGAATCATGCATTCGTCAGATTTTGGTTATATGGTTTTATTGATATCGTCTTAATTAAAGATTGTTCATTTGTCATTTTTTGGTCTAAAAAATGCTCGTATCTTGATTAGAAGTCGAGATATTTTCTACCTTGTGTCAACTGTTTTCTGTAAAATCCGCACTGAAATGTATTTTATATAAATCAAAATGATGTTAAACCAAGAAAGAAAATATCGATATAGAATTCCCCACACAGGCGTTAAATGTTGGTTTCTTGGACTTCATAATTGACAAACGCCTGATTTCACCACGATGTCTCCAGATTCTTAAAGGCAGAGTCGAGACAGCCCAATTGGAAAATAAATCTAGTCTAAATCAACGCTTATTAACTTTTTAAAGCTACTCACTTTTAACACATTCAAGAGCCTAAGATTTTCGCACTGTCCACCAACATGAACCTCCAAGCGGGGCAATCAATAACAATTGAACTACCTGAGCATTTCTATTCCTGCAAAATTCATCATACTCTGTATAACTTCGAAGAGGGTGGTTGGTGGACGCTTTGGTGTGATTTATACCTTATTTCCTATCGAACATCTATCGTCATTTTTTCTCCGACTTTTTTCCTTTGTATGTTACTATTGTGTAACACCTCTAATCTTGAGCAACTATATGACCTGTTTGAGTTGCAAGTGTCGTAAATCCTTACTAAAACTACAAACTAAAAGGCGTTACTTCGACAGCCATGGTCTGTTAAGATATCCACAAAAGAGACCAAAATAAATGCCTGCAAAGATGCCATCCAAAATGACCAATTACTCACAGTCACTAATGAACATAATCTTCACTTGGGATTATCTGTTCATTAAAGTGAAATTTGTTGTAAAAGTCAGCCTGTCCTCAGTTTCTGGTCAACTTTTAAACAATTCGTTTGAACAATACAAATCGATACTCTCTCCTACGAATCGTAGCTTCGTTAAAAGCGGACACGACTACGACACTAAAGAAACAAAAATCGATTCCCTTTTCGGCATGTCCATTCACAAGAGTCTGAAGATAAGAATGAATTCCGGATGAATCGTAATCGTTATCCTTCAGGGCTCCTCTTTGCCTTTGTTATTTTCCAAGAACGGCTTTCCAAGCCTATGAAATGACTAATTGTATACACAGGCAAACAAACAAACAAGTGAATGTACAAAATAAATAAGAAAAATACAGTCAAGTGAACATTTATAGTTTTCGTATTTACCGTAAACAGACGAAAGTGAACAGTAGCTGGTTTTTAAACGCCCAGGTTGGCAAGCAGGGGATTAAAGCTTTGTTTGGACAAGATCAGTTTTCCTCTTCTCAGCCTCTGGCCAGCCAGCTCCTCACCGCTCTCTGTATAATCCTTGCAGCTTTCTGGCGTGGTGAGAGCATAAAGGTCGCCCACCTTGACACAAGCGTAAAAAAGTATAAGTATAGATATATAATTGACTGGACTAGATCAAGACTCAAGTAGATGGGTTTGGGTGATGAGAATGGGAAAAAGGGAGAGGAGGAGCGGGTGATACAAAAAGGGACATACAGAGTAGAATGTGTGCATTGATATTATATACAGTATCATAGTGTGTGTGTGTGTGTGTGTGTGTGTGTGTGTGTGTATGTGTGTGTGTGTGTATGTGTGTGTGTGTATGTGTGTGTGTGTATGTGTGTGTGTATGTGTGTGTGTATGT
>NW_004799369.1:4024-5829 GCF_000002075.1 Aplysia californica | reverse complement strand
GTGTGTGTATGTGTGTGTGTATGTGTGTGTTTGTGTATGTGTGTGTGTGTGTGTGTGTGTGTGTGTGTGTGTGTGTGTGTGTGGATAGACAGATAGATAGACAGAACCCAGCACTAGGCACAGCGTAGGCTGAGGAAGATAATATACCTACCTGTTTGATTAAAGAAAAGCCCATCAACAAAATAACGGGCGTTTAACGTTGCTGCATGGAAAGAAGGAGGGAAAGAAGAGAAGAGGGAATAAAAGAACAACATTCACCGATTGCCTCAACAGCTGTGCAATAAATAGCACAATGAGAAGAACCGAGCTGATCAGGAAGGCGGACAATGGACACGAATGGGTACCATGATTACCAATTACTCACAGTCGCTCCAAACCTGACACCTTTCAAAAAAGGGGGGGGGGGGACAAAATTTATAGACAGAAAGAAATGAGAGTAAGAAAGTAAGTAAAAACTACCAGTTCAAACCTACATCCATATACTAGTAGGTAAAAGGTTTCAGAAGCGTTACCACAGGAGAAGAGCTCTACCGGTGTCTTTGGTGTAGCGAATGGGTGCTTCGCTGTCGCACGTTGGAGACCCTATCCTAAAGTTCTAGTCCCGTGTGGCGGGGAGAATCTTCCTTGAATATCTAGATCTAGGTCATTCCGCTAAGATGTCGTATCCCTCTCGGCCGGATTTGGCCTGACAGGCAAGATCGCAAACTGGTCTCCTAAATTATTTAAATTGCGACGATCGGGGTGTACAAACACACATATTTTGACCTCTAGAATGTACGGGCCTGAACGGTGTACCGTTGTAGTTGTACCCATGGCTCGTCACTGCTAAAATCTTGTAATTATTATTGAGGTACCTTCCCTATATGTTTACCTCCGTTTTCTCCCCATTTGAAAGCGCTAGGTTCATATTTTAGCTCAAAGAGAAGATTAGACCTAGATCTAGCTCTAAAACTATCAAATCTAAAGCACACAAATTTTAATGATGTATTGGCAGCAAACTCAGTTGGGCTTACATATACACTCACACAACATGACATTGTATTCTCCTTTTTATGGCCCCAGTTTATCATTATCCAAACGTGTGTTATTATGTTGTTTAGTGGGGTTGTTTTTTTGTATCATACAACTAACTACAACTTTTCTCCATCTATCTCTATAAACAAACCTCCCTAAAATTATATCAATAGAAACATGGTTCAATGTAAAATAGACTTGCAGAAATGCATGAGGAAATATTCATAAATGCAGAAGTTATGGGATGTAGAGAGGGGTCACCCGAGTGCCTTGGTTCACAGGATTTCCCCCGGCAGAGGGGCCTATTTACAGGCCGCATTGAAAGGGTTGAAAAGGAAAAAAGAGGGGGATCTCGAATTCGTCCAAGGTCATAAAATAAGTTACCTGTCGGAGAAGCTGATCATAAGCTCGCCCCCTGTTGGTATCGATGTGGCTAAATGGAGCTATGGCCTTTCAAATATTATCATATTATTCATTAAACTATCATCAGAATATGTTTAAACATCTCATATAAATCAGTTTCAGCCATTTCACATCAATTTTTACTTTTTTGTAGAGTTTTAGATCTAAAAATTGTGTTTACTCAAAAGTGAAAAAGTGTGATCCTGATCGTTTTTCCACTGAGGCCTTCAATTGACATGCAACATAAAATGATAACTATATAGATCTACCCTGTTTGAAGTCCTATTCCTACCTCCCCATGGTGAGCAAGGATTACTATAACACAACATTGTACTTCAAAAGAACACACACACACACACACACACATACACACACACACACACACACAC
>NW_004799369.1:0-3360 GCF_000002075.1 Aplysia californica | reverse complement strand
TTCTTCTTCTTCTTCTTCTTCTTCTTCTTCTTCTTCTTCTTCTTCTTCTTCTTTTTCTTCTTCTTCTCTTCTTCTTCTTCTTCTTCTAAAAATATGGATTTTTACCTATACGCCCCCTTTATCAACTTTGTTGGGCCTTTTGCCTTCTAGGTTTTTTTTCTTGTTTTTTTTTTGTCCTTCATGGACAAAGTAAAACATAAGGCTGTCTCAACATTGGTTTGAATGTTTATTCACCCGTTTTCTTCTTTGTCCATGCCTATTTTGTCTTAAAGTCCTGTTAGGTCAACGACATCATAAGGCAGGAGTACTTTTTCCGGCCGAGTCGCCACAAGGTAAACTACTCCAAAAATCATTGTTTGCATTATTATACTTAAACAGAAGATTATGACATTGATGTTGGGTTGAATGGTTACTCACTTCTTTTCTTCTTTATCCTCTTCTACTGTCATGTGACCCAGTGCCGTCCCTACGTCATGAAGCCAAGTCCGGTACTCGCTGTCCCATAGCCATGTCTGGCTACCTGTTGTTGTAACAGCCAGGAGGGAAGGGGGTAACTAGGGTCAGATCTAGATAAAACAGGATTTTTTAAAATATCAATAAATTTACCCCCCACCCCCTCCCCACTCAGTCTTTTTTCTTCGTGGGCGACACAGTTTAGATCATTTAGGAGGCTGGTTTCCAACCCTGCCTGTAAAAGTTCCGAAGATAAGAGGTGTTACAAAAGAGTAACAAACACAAAAAAGAAGGAGGAGAGATAAGGACAATAGAAGTTGTGTTTTGTTTTGATTTTTTAGGAAAGAAGGAGCTAACTATACCACAGCAACCACTCATCATCCTTTAAGGACAGATTAACGAACAAGACAATGAACCATATATTATTATGTAAGTACTCTGTGCTGTGTCCCCTTCCTCTTGGCAACTTGTCTGTCTGGATTTGTCTCTCCCTGAACTCTGACGCTGAGCAAGCAAAGATGAACCTACAGCTGGGAGCTTCCTCCAGTGGTCTCTCTGTTCCTCCTGATGATGGTGGGATAGTGAGACATTGAAGAGCTTATTGTATTTGTGGCTCAGTGAGATATTGAGTCAGAACATTAAGAACTATTTACGTGTTGCTATTGAAGATATTTATAGAAAGCCCAAAGCATAACTTGTGCTTTTTTTTTTCAGGGAAGAGCGCTATATGAAAATCATTTTTGAATCCCCCCCCCTTGGGAACATCGATGGTTGTGCACAATACTCATGTTGACAAACTGTTATCGAATTTGTGACACTCCCGACTGGGCTTATCAATGCGTGTGAGTGTGTGTTTGTGTATCAATGTGTGTGTGTGTGTGTGTTTGTTTGTTTGTTTGTTTGTGTATGTGTGTGTGTGCGCGCACGTGTGTGTGTATGTGGGTGTGTATGTGTGTGTATGTGTGTGTATGTGTGTGTGTGTGTATGTGTGTGTGTGTGTATGTGTGTGTGTGTGTGCGCGTGCGTGTGTGCGTGTAAGTTAATCTGTTCGGAGGTGAACTTTTCATAGCTTCCACTCTGGAATCTCACTGGAGTTTCCTACTTGTGACGGAGAAACTCCTAACCATTGCACCACGGGCGCCCGTGTGGGAATCAGTGTTATCAGATATCCCCGTCGTTTCGCTGAGAAACTGTAGACCGCATTGTTAACATTGGTTTCACGACTGTGTGGAATCATGCATTCGTCAGATTTTGGTTATATGGTTTTATTGATATCGTCTTAATTAAAGATTGTTCATTTGTCATTTTTTGGTCTAAAAAATGCTCGTATCTTGATTAGAAGTCGAGATATTTTCTACCTTGTGTCAACTGTTTTCTGTAAAATCCGCACTGAAATGTATTTTATATAAATCAAAATGATGTTAAACCAATAAAGAAAATATCGATATAGAATTCCCCACACAGGCGTTAAATGTTGGTTTCTTGGACTTCATAATTGAACAACTCCTGACTTCACCACGATGTCTCCAGATTCTTAAAGGCAGAGTCGAGACAGCCCAATTGGAAAATAAATCTAGTCTAAATCAACGCTTATTAACTTTTTAAAGCTACTCACTTTTAACACATTCAAGAGCCTAAGATTTTCGCACTGTCCACCAACATGAACCTCCAAGCGGGGCAATCAATAACAATTGAACTACCTGAGCATTTCTATTCCTGCAAAATTCATCATACTCTGTATAACTTCGAAGAGGGTGGTTGGTGGACGCTTTGGTGTGATTTATACCTTATTTCCTATCGAACATCTATCGTCATTTTTTCTCCGACTTTTTTCCTTTGTATGTTACTCTCGTGTAACCCCTCTAATCTTCTGCACCCATATGACCTGTATGAGTTGCGAGCGCCGTAAAACCTTACTAAAACTACAAACTAAAAGGCGTTACTTCGACAGCCATGGTCTGTTAAGATATCCACAAAAGAGACCAAAATAAATGCCTGCAAAGATGCCATCCAAAATGACCAATTACTCACAGTCACTAATGAACATAATCTTCACTTGGGATTATCTGTTCATTAAAGTGAAATTTGTTGTAAAAGTCAGCCTGTCCTCAGTTTCTGGTCAACTTTTAAACAATTCGTTTGAACAATACAAATCGATACTCTCTCCTACGAATCGTAGCTTCGTTAAAAGCGGACACGACTACGACACTAAAGAAACAAAAATCGATTCCCTTTTCGGCATGTCCATTCACAAGAGTCTGAAGATAAGAATGAATTCCGGATGAATCGTAATCGTTATCCTTCAGGGCTCCTCTTTGCCTTTGTTATTTTCCAAGAACGGCTTGCCAAGCCTATGAAATGACTAATTGTATACACAGACACACACACACACAAGTGAAGTTACGAAATAAATAAAAAAAATAAACACAAGTGAACATTTATAGTTTTCGTATTTACCGTAAACAGACGAAAGTGAACAGTAGCTGGTTTTTAAACGCCCAGGTTGGCAAGCAGGGGATTAAAGCTTTGTTTGGATAAGATTACCCTTCCTCTTCTCAGCCTCTGGCCAGCCAGCTCCTCACCGCTCTCTGTATAATCCTTGCAGCTTTCTGGCGTGGTGAGAGCATAAAGGTCGCCCACCTTGACACAAGCGTAAAAAAGTATAAGTATAGATATATAATTGACTGGACTAGATCAAGACTCAAGTAGATGGATTTGGGTGATGAGAATGGGAAAAAGGGAGAGGAGGAGCGGGTGATACAAAAAGGGACATACAGAGTAGAATGTGTGCATTGATATTCTATACAGTATCATAGTGTGTGTGTGTGTGTGTGTGTGTGTGTGTGTGTGTATGTGTGTGTGTGTGTGTGTGTGTGTGTGTGTGTGTGTGTGTGTGTGTGTGTGTGT
>NW_004799368.1:15765-17259 GCF_000002075.1 Aplysia californica | reverse complement strand
AAAAAGGAAATGAATAAAGTAGTTACGGAGGATGTTTCTCAATACAACACTCCTCCTCCCACAGGTTTTTTGGGGTTTTTTGTCGTACAAGTTCCGTCCCCTTGTTCCTCTGATCATATTTCTGCTCTGTGGTGTTACCTCCCCTTGCGTGACGTCCTAATTGGCCGCCCGCTCGCCGGGGTGATCTCCCCTGCCACAAGCCATCTCCGCACGATACATTTTTGGCCTCTGATCTAGGGCTGGGCTGGGCTAGGCGGAAACTCCGCTGTATACATCTGGATATCCAGATTTTGTGCCTGATTCAAATAACTATATTATGATATTAAGTAATTTTTGAGTTTTAGTTTTTTAGTTTTAGTAGAGGTTTTACGACGCTCACAACTGAATACGGTCATATGAGCGCCAAGGGGTGGATGTCATCAGACAAGTCCTTTCAGGGAATCAGGCTTACTCTATTCACCTCTCTAGCCTCAACAGCACAAAGTCTGCTTCGACTATCAAGGCACCCCGGAAATAGAAGATCACAAGAGTGTGACAAACGTACAAAAGAAGTAGAGGAAAAAGATGATAGTGAGGATTAGGAAAGAAAAAGCAGCAGTTCCCCGTTGTAGTTCAGGTACAGTTATGAGCGTGACATTGTTGGATCAGCCCATTTACAATTTTACTATGCATTAGAACGAGAAATGTCCCCTCCCTCCCTTTGGGAGTGGCCTAAAGACACTTCAGTCAGTGGCACCGCCCCGGGGGGTAGTTTTGAGTTTCAGTTATGATTGTTTGTTTATTTGAGTAAAGATAGGAACGTCGACAAAATGATGGTCATTTAGTTCTGTGGAAAAAGTCAGACAGATAAACAGAGACAACAGAGAGAAAGAAAAGAAACAGGACACATACCAGTGGTGCCCTTCAACCATCCGCAGAGTTTTGAGCGAGGATAGAGAAGCCCATCGACATAATAACGGCCATTTAGTGCAGGAAAGAAGCAAGACAGATGGACAGAAACAACATACAATAAGACGAGGCTCTCTATCATACAACGCCCCTACGATCCTCGTGAATTATGCGATCAGTAAGCTGTAAGGAAGGACCACTCATCAATTGAGTTTAAGATCAAACCCACTTGGACTTACTTTTCAACCTTATTTCTGTATCCAGATTGAGCAAATTCGGACAACTACAGAATTCCTGAGAGCAAGACTTACTTTTCAAATTGGTTTCGATCTAACTCTAGATCTGAACCGAAAAGCAGTTAGTCCAGTGAGGAGCAAGTCTGGGCTTGAGATTATGTCTCTGAGCAAGCCTGAAATCTATATCGAGCAAGAACTTATCTCTAATTACACGTCTTTCTAAGTAGTTCACCCTTTCGGAGGTGAGGCGTTTTCATCTATATTTGTACATACAAAATACATTTTTTACTCAAGTGAGAGATCCCCCCTCAAAAAGACGAAAAAAAAACCAAAAACGAAAACGAAAAAGCACCCAAACCCCCCCTCCCAA
>NW_004799368.1:12814-14905 GCF_000002075.1 Aplysia californica | reverse complement strand
GGGTTGCATAGCAACCTAGCTGCGTGAAAATAAATATTTGCAAAAAACAACCCCTCCCCATCCCAAATAAACAGGAAAAGGATAACAACCTCAAATCGGCAGGCGCCAGAAGTGGCTTGTAAGTGGTTCCATTTTAAGTTCTAAAGTCAAATCAGAGAGTTTACAGTAATACTATTACTGTTAACCCTCTCTGGTCAAATATGTCTGTGTGTATAAGTGTTCATAGGTTTAACGCCCCTAACGACGCTAGTACGTTATTGAAAAAGCGGGACCTCCGAATTTAACGTCTGTCTTCGAGAGAACCGAGCTAGTTAGGCTGAGAGCTTTGAGAAAATCTACAAAGCAATCTGAGCTCCAGAACACAAGAGTTAGGGGGTTCCAGAAATCTTGACCTACACCAAAAGTGGGCATTGCACTACCTTTAGGAGAAGTTTTGGTTTCATTGGTGTGTATTTGTTTGGTTATAGAGAAAACTCTCATTGACTTTTGAAGAAACTGAACAAGGGGCAAACACTTCACCTTCGATTTTCTCAAAACAACATTTTTCGGGATAACCTCCATGAGCTTAAAAGGGACCAATTTGCCCACTCCTCAAACATCCCAACCGTGCAAGGAAAGAGAAAGAGAGGAAGGCAGAGAAGGAGATGGGAGGACACCATTACAGAGTGGACAGGAAAGACGATGGGTGACAATCTGAGGAGAGCAGAGGACAAAAATAGATGGCGAGAGCTGGTTTTCCAATGCAGTGGTGCCCCAACGGTTGCCCCAACCACGGGATAGAAGAAGAAGAAGAAGAAACATCCTGACATCCCCATTGAGACCAAAGCCAAGCTCATTCACTCTATCTTCCTCCCCGCCTTGACCCGCCAGTGCCAGACATGGACCCTGACCAAATGTCTGGAACGTCAGATAACCACCTGCGAGATGAGATGTCTAAGGAGAGCCGCCAACAAAACCAGACGGGACATGGTCAGAAACAACAAGATCAGAGAAATGGTGGGAACAACACCTGTCCTCCACTACATTCGAAGGCAAACAATCAAATGGATTGGACATCTCACACGTATGGCACCTAACCAGCTTGCCAGTAAAGCCTACTACAGGAAAGTATCAGGGTACAAAGCAAAAGGAAGACCAAGAAAGACCTGGATCCAAGGTGTGAAGGATACTCTGAGAACGTACAATATCCCACCCAGCCAGGCCATCAAACTTGCTAGAGACAGGAAGCTCTTTCTCCCCTCGACGCCCTAGAGGTACAAGAGGACGGATAGTAAAGTAAGTAAGTACTGACACAATTTACATAATTCAGAAGGCGGGCTTCCGACCCTGCCTACTGTCAGGGACAACCCTGGTAGAGAGGGACAAAACATACCAGCAAAACGTCTGACATATTTGATTTAAAAAAAAAGGAAGAAGTAGAAAAAGAAGAAGAAGAAGAAGAAGAACAAGAAGAACAAGAAAAAGAACAAGAACAAGAACAAGAACAAGAACAAGAACAAAATGTTCTCCCCCCTCGGGAATCGAACTCGTGTCTCCTGCACCTGACAACAGAACGCCTAATAACCGCCACACCACAAAGGTTGGATAACCCAAGTTAACCTCCTGTGTATCTGTCCAAGAATCTTGGCAGGGCAGGTCAGGGGTGAGACAGGAGAGTCTTTGGCCGTGTTGGCCAGTACTCACCGCACGCGCTCTATTGGTCTGACAAGGAATGCGCGCGCGCGCACTGCGAGCAGCGGGAACGCACCAAAACACATAGATCTTATCTCTCCATGCCTGCGGCATGCCGTGACCATCCATTTTCCCCGGCGTCTGTGTTGTAGGGGTTAGGTGCTTCGCTGTAGCATGCAGGAGACCCGGCGTAAAAAAGACCTTTATAAAATAGCAAATACATGAATTGATCCTCTCTAATATTCTAGGCCGTGTTCATGGAAATCTAGATCCATTCCAGTTTGCATACAAACAAGAGAGGAACGTAGAAGATGCTGTACTTGTTTTTTTGTGACTCTATACTGAAACACCTTGAAACATCTAAAACGTATACGAGGGTACTTTTTGTAGATTTTTTCTCAGCATTTAATACAATTCAAC
>NW_004799368.1:7859-9608 GCF_000002075.1 Aplysia californica | reverse complement strand
CCCCAAAAAAAAAACAAACCCCCCAACCTTTTTAGAGCTATGACTTCTGATTGGTTTATAGTTAGTGTTTTGACGGCAATGACAACAAAAATAGGTATCTATACATATTACATTTGTGAAAGTTCGTCACTTTGGCCGTCTCAAACTTCCCAACCACTTAACTTTCCAATTGGAAAAAAATAACTGTGATTCAGATTCATTTAAAGGGTGCGGAGTTTTATTGAGGTTTCAAAAGTCACTGTAGTTCAATTTTCAGTTTTTCATTAGTTTCGTTTAGATCTAATCTTGGGAAAGTACGTCTTCTAAGACGCCATTGTAAACAAGTGAGGCTTCCGTTTATAAAGAGTGCGTGCACTGATCCCACAAGGACTTGACGGTCGATTCTTTTGAGTCCATTCATCGAACGGGAAACCCAGCTAGTGTAACATAAGTGCCAAAGATGTGGGGTGTGGCTATACAATAAATGACATACAAAGGAAAATAGGAGAAAAGAGATAAAGACCATAGATGTTTGATGGGAAGCACGGAGAAAACAATACCAGAGCACCCGCCAGCCACTCACAAACTTCAGTTTAAACTGTCTTATCATAATAATTTAACATTTCTATGACTGATGAAAACAGTAGACTAATCGATATCACATAAAGGTAGAAAGATGCGGATACTTTCTGACTGATTTAAATCGTTAAAAAAAAGTCCTTTTTCAATGCGAGAGTTTTTACGTCCCCATCAACACATTCTAAATCATTTAGGAGGCGGGCTTCCGACCCTGCCTTCGTCAGCGGGTAGCTGCTAGTGCTGGCCGGCTAGGTTCCCGATTATTGAAAGCTAGGAATCGTAGGAATCGACTTCGAACCCAAATACTTACTTTTTAATGATGTGATTTCTTCCCGGTGGTTACCTGGTTGGCTCCGGACATCTTCAGGATTTAGGATGACTTTGATTTCGGAACACTACGAAGCATCAAATTTCATTTTTCAAAAAAAAAATCCTTTAAAAGATAGAATATTTTAATGATTAACGTAACTGGTAACCGTTAGTTTACATAAAAAGGGGTCGGAACTTCTCTTCCGTAGCATTAATCGTGGGAATCGATTCCGGAATCGACTCTTCGTCCAGCCCTAGTACCTCCCCCCCCCCTCCCCTCGTTTTGGTATCGTAACAATGTTTCTAAACCATCGATGCCGGGAAGAGAAAGTGGAGATTTCCGCGAGATTCTCAGAATCAGATGCTGTGTTTTTTCAGTGTGTGCGTGTGTGTGTGTGTGTGTGTGTGTGTGTGTGTGTGTGTGTGTGTGTGTGTGTGTGTGATTGAGGAGGAGAAGAGGCGGAGGGAGGGTCAGTTACAGAGCGGACGACCGGGGTGTCTGGCCAGATTGCCTGCTGTGTTTGCTCACAGGCCCAGGGTCCGGGGAGGGTAGACAGAGGGTAGAGTCAGTAGACAGTAGAGACAGTGGGCAGTAGAGACTGGAGACAGCCGCCGGTGATTTTCCCGCACACAGAAGCCGGGAAATGTGAGAGCTCTCTTGTCCGGGGGGTGGGGGAAGGAGTGGAGTTACGGGGTGAGGTGGGGTGGAGAGGAGGGAGATGGGTGAAGGAGACAGAGAGAGAGAAAGACAGAGATGGTGCGAGAGAGGGAGAGAGAGAGAGAGAGAGAGAGAGAGAGAGAGAGAGAGAGAACAAGAGAGACAGAGACAGAAAGAGAGAGAAGGACTGAGAGACGTGGCAGAAAGAGAGAAGGAGAGAGAGA
>NW_004799368.1:3856-6362 GCF_000002075.1 Aplysia californica | reverse complement strand
GGGGGGGGTTGTTACTTTTTATTTCCATATGTAGGAGTTTTCACGCCCACATTAATACAATTTAGATCCTTTAGGAGGCGGGCTTTCGACCCTGCTAGTCAGGGCCAGCCCCGGCTAAGAGAGATGCAGCATCCCAGCAGAAAGTCCGCGGGGTACTAGATACAAATTCTCGTCTCTACTCGGGAATGGAATTCAGATCTCCTGCGTGCTACAGAGAAGTGCCTAACTGCTACACCACAGACATTGGTTCACCACCTGAGAGTGATATGTGCCTCATAAAGTAAAGTGTAGCGAACAGATTATATTCCTGCGCTTCAAGAGTGTCTGAAGAATTAAATAGGAAATAGCACCATTATGACAGGCAATATTGGAGTGAGCGTTGTAGAACTATTTCAGGAGAATCCGTTCTCGGTAACCCTAACACGTGTCTCTTTCAATTTTACCTTATTTTTTCTTCTTCTTCTTCTTCTTCTTATTTTAAAAAACAAACAAATTTGGAATAGAGAATGATCAAATTAAGTATAAACACAAAGCACTCAAGAAAAATATTCGTTATGAAGCAAATTAAGAAGTAAAGGATCAACTCACCCAATGGCATTCTGGAGTCTTGAAGATTTTCACCTTAATAAATCCTCCAAGAATTTCACAAGACATGTTCAAAGTATATTTCATTACGCCTTACACAATCTGTCTGAGCAAACCCCCCCCCCCCACTCTCCAAACCATAATACCCAATTAATGGCATACTGAAGTGTTGAAGATTTTCATAGAAATAAATCCGCAAGGAATTTCACACATGTTTCAAAAAAATGTTTCACAATGTTTAACACAGTGTGTCTGGGGGTAATAAGAAACCCAAACCCCACCCCATACATATATGATATATCTATAGAATTCCGAGTGGGTGTTTGGCGGGTGCTCAGGTGTAGGTCTGCTCTTCCTTTTCTATCAAATTATATCGATCGTCCTTCTTTATTTCTCCTCCTTCTTTTCTTTGTATTTTACTCTGCGGTAACACCTTTAGTCTCCGACTTTCATAAAACTTGTGTTTCAAGTGCCGTAAAACTCTTTAAAAAAATAAAAAAGCGAAAATCAAGGCACTAGGCCTCGGCTCCACGTTGGAAATAATTAATGTTTCAGTGAAAAGCCCGGAGATTTTTTTTTTTTTTTTTTTTTTTACATCTCTCAGATTAGAACCTAGATCTAGATCTAATCTTTCCACATTGTTAAGCTACATACATTTATAAGACAAGATACGATAAGGGACAAGATGGGATAAGATAAGATAAGATAAGATAAGATAAAATAAGATAAGATAAGATGAGATAAGATAAGATAAGATAAGATAAGATAAGATAAGATAAGATAAGATAAGATAAGATAAGATAAGATAAGATAACATTTATTGATTCACGAGGGAAAGTTGGGCTGCAGTTACCAGGATTTCAGCGCACAAAGAATCATCACCAACAACACAGATAAATGCTCGCATGACAGTCATCATGCACAGTGATAAATCTACACTTAGATCTTCCGGAAGTTTCCTTACCACACCATCCTGCCCCCACATTTCAATATGATCACGTGGTTTTTCTGAGTTCACAACGCTGTCTAGACATATCCACGTGCGTCTCCAAAAGTACTCACCCCATCTGCTGTTGGACCGTGTTTCATAGACGTGTGTTAAAAGTGAGGTGCTGATTTTTAAAAATTAAAATGTCAACTTTTTATTGGATTAAGCGTGTGTTGAAAAATTCTTTTTTGCTTTTAACCCACTTTAGGCTAACTTCAAGGAAAATGTGTAGGAACCTCACTATGCAGAGTGATTGGTTGGCGACTGGTCTTGTGTGTATCATCCCCCCTCCTTCTTTTTTATGTTTGTTACTCTCTTGTAACACCTCTAATCTTCTGGCACTCAAATGACCTTATGCAGTTGCGAGCGCCGTAAAACCTCTACTAAAACAAAAACACTATTCCGTGACCACTAACGGGCTTTATGATTCTGTTGGTCATCCTACTTAGAGATGCAAAGAACTATTAAGACTAAACGGAGCGGTTTATTTTTATCCCGTTTTAAAAGCAGACACCTCACTGTTAGGACGGGGGAAGGGGTAGATAATTGAGTGTTATTTATCCATCCTATCTCTCTTTCCTTTTCTCTCTCTCTCTCTCTCTCTCTCTCTCTCTCTCTCTCTCTCTCTCTCTCTCTCCACCTCTCTCTCTCTCTCTCTGCCTCTCTCTCTCTCCACTCTCTCTTCTCTCTCACCCATTTCCCCCTCTCCCCACCTGTCTGTCATCCCTCCCACCTGTAATATTCCCCACATGTACTACTACTGCACGACTGTGTCACAATGTACGTGCATGACACCGCTGTATTTATGTATTTATGTATGTCTCCTCCCCGCACTCTTCCATCGACCCGGGTGACCAACTTCCTCATCCCTTCCCCTTCCTCTCTTTCTCCACCTCTCTTTCTCTCTGTCTGTCTTCAATCTTTTGCCCCCCC
>NW_004799368.1:2161-3756 GCF_000002075.1 Aplysia californica | reverse complement strand
CCAGCTAACATGTCCAATACCAACACTCCACTGTTCCCTCTCCTAGGCTCGCCCCATGTCCCATCCACTGACAAGGACTGGTCATTACAGCCGGCAGTCAGTTTGCCTCCGGACACCCCCCACACACCCTCCTCACACCCTCCACACACCCTCCACACACCCTCAGACATGGCCGTACATCGCTGGACACCGCCACAAACCACCCTGGAGGTATTATAGTGGTCAGTTCATCTCGGTCCCTGACCTCAGGTTGCCTCCCAGAGTCCCCTCCTCCCCCCCAAATCCCATCACACATACTCTCTATTGACGTACGCTGACTAAACGCCTTTTTTCTTAATCACAGCATTTCGAGATAACGAGGTCTTTTGTCAGCGTAACAACAGCGTTCTTTAAAAAATCTGAATTCTAATTTATTAAAAAACTAGATCTAGTCACAGTTTCGTTTTGATTTTTTTTTTCACACAAGTTGGGTAACTGATCAGGCTTTCGATTTAGCAAATTAAAAAAATTAATCAATCACCAAAACTGGAATAACGGCGTTTTGTCAGCTTACGGTATTCTGGATGAAAACATGCCAACGGAACGTCAGGCTTACCCACCTGTTGCAAAGAGCGAGCGAAAACGTAACAAACATTATGATTTGTGTCACGATGCCGTGGAATCAGGCTCTCGTCAATTTTTGGACATGTAGAGATATTGGTGTCATCTTAAAGCTTGTTCATTTGTCTTTCTTTTGATGAAAAACATATCCATTTATCTTGAATAAAAATCAAGATATTTGCGAATGAAGGAGGTGGGTGTCACCTGGTTTGAGAGGTAAAATTAATGAGAAGAAGGCCGCCAAAGATGAGTTATTTCCTTTACTTGAGTTCTCATAGAAACTAGAAATTTACTTTTTCTGTGCCGTTAATCAACGTTTTTCAGTAGAATCCACACAGAAATGTGTTATTCAATGGGCATGAAAGGTGTTGAGCAGAAAAAAGGCAACAGTGAAAATTCACAAACCTGCGTGAAAATGCCATTTTCTTCTCTTTTATTATTTTGACGAGTGCCTGATTTCACCACGCTGCCTATTATTTTATAAGAGGGTTTACATCGTCGCATTCACCAGTGTCTGATGTGTAATGGCTAGATGTTTCGCTGTAGCACGTATCGAGGGACCGAGTTCGATTCTCAGGGGAAGGTAACATTTGTATCATTATCAAGTATCGCAGTCTTTCAGCACGGGTTTTGTATGCCTCTCAGCACAGGTTGGCCGAGGCAGGTAGGGTTGGAAGCCCGCCTCCTAAATGATATAAATTATATCGATGGGAGCATAACTGTCATCTACTTAAGAAAACACCAAAAACGAAAAACAAAACACAAAAAGACCCAAACTAAAAAAGACAACAACAAATAAACATCCCCCAAGAAAAAGGCAAATAAAAACAAAAACTACAAAAACAGAACAAAACAAAACAAGAAATAACATCAACTAACAACAAAAACAAAACACAAAAAGTCACAAACTAGAAAAAACAAATACCCCCCACCCCACCGAAAAAACAACAACCCTCCTCCAACCCCAAAAAAAAATAAAATAAATCAGAACAAAA
>NW_004799368.1:0-2061 GCF_000002075.1 Aplysia californica | reverse complement strand
TCACAAACTAGAAAAAACAAATACCCCCCCCCCCCCCCAAAAAAAAATAAAATAAATCCAACAAAAACAAAATAAAACAGATCAGAACAAAACAAAAACAAAAACAGAACAGACCAGAACAAAGCTAAAAAGACACCAGAAATAAAATCATCAACAACAACAACAACAACAACAACACAACAAAACCCCAACTCACTCACATCCAAAAGTTGGCCATAGGCTGAGACGTCAGCCCCTCTGTCCTGTAACACAAGCTGACAGCCAATCAACGGGCAGGTGACAAGCGAGGAGCAGCCAATGAAATTCGATCTCTCCCCACGGGACGCCGGGGAGGTAAGCATGGATTTTTTTTTGTACCGGAAAAATGGAAACGTTTCCTGCAAGACGCATGCGTAGCCGCTGGCTGATGGAACGATATTGACTGGGCTTTGCTGAGAGAGAAATAGGTGGCGTGCCTAGACAACAATACCCCCTCCACCCCCCACATCCTTACAAAAAAGTACTTATATTTCCTGTATTTGAGAAAAATTCATCCCGTTTATCCATTTATTTATTAACAAACCTCTTCGTAGACAGTGGGTGGGGGGCTCTCGTTGTCTAGAGGTTAAGGTGTTCGCCTCTCATTCAATAGGTCGTGAGTTCAAATCCGTATGGCGACGGAAAAAATTCTTCTCTATTTTTTTTCCTTTTCACCCCCCTTCCTGTTCTCTAACAATGTTCTGCGGTCTGCTTGCTTATCCACTTTCGGCCCCCCACCCCATCACCTCTTTTGCCCCCTCTTTTGGGCTCCTGACTCTTTCTGTAGCCTTTCTACTGCTACTCCTTGGCTCCTTACTGCTGTCTTTTAGCCACACCCTTGATCTTCTGGTAGGAAAGATCTACACCTAGCCTTATAGGACAGGGGTTAACAATCTCGGAGGTCCCGTGTGCAAGTTGGGCACGTTAAAGCTCCCTTGGCGGTTCAAAATCGAGAAGAGTTAGACTTCAGCCGCCACCCGGGCTAAATTAAAAAATTCCTACCTACTGAAAATGTTTAAAGTGTCCCGCACGCTCATATGACCTTATGCAGTCGCGAGCGCCGTTAAACACTTACGAAAACAAACAAAAGACTTTGGGTTGGAAGCTTTTAATTGTTTTAGTTGAATTACCCGTTTGTTTTCTTCTTTAAAAAAAATTATTCATTGCCCATTTATATGAGATTGACGACGTCTGATTAGCAGAAAAAAGTGCGTATGACAGTGTCCAATAGTGTATTACGTGCATACTTAGTATGACAAGTAACTGTTACAGATAGAGTTCTAGGACTATAGATGTAAGTCATTAATCTGAGAGCGGAGATGATTTTAAAAACAAAGGTGGTGATGAGTGATGATGTGGGATTGCGTTTAGATAATGTAAGCGTTTGTCCTATATACCTCTGCTCCAATGAGTCACGAGGGACGTGGGCACCCTCTATCCCGTTCCCAACTGAGACCATCTTTACGGTCACCGTGAAGTTCCGAAATGGTGGGCTCAGTCTCTGCTAAAGTGACATCGTTAGTGTTAGCCTATTCTATCGGGCCAAGACAAGTGTAGAGAGGAGCTAAGAGGGAAGACAGTAAAGTGGCAGGTATGTTGGGGTATTTGTAAGCGGGTTGTAGGTAGCAAGTTGGCAAACAGCTGATTGTGAACTTTCAAAATGCCCCGTTTGTTTTCTATTATCTGGGCCATACATCTGTAATGTCAAAAACATTGGAAATCTCCATACCTTACATTCTACTACTGCCCACCTCACCAATAACTCCATCCCACCCCCACCCCCACATACCCCCAACCCCTTCCTACTTGGCATCTTTCTTCAGTAAGGGAAGCCTTGCGGACATACTTAGATCACTTAAAAAATAAAACTTTAAAAAAGAGGTAAATGTTTTTATACCCCAAGCGATACAATTTAGGCCATTTAGGAGTCAGGCTGCTCTGACTCGGCCCGCCAGGACCAACCCAGGGTGAGAGGGATATTTCTTTCTTAATTCTTCTTCTCGATCGCGTCACACTTGAAGTCTGGTATCTGCTATGTCAAAA
>NW_004799367.1:15918-17089 GCF_000002075.1 Aplysia californica | reverse complement strand
AAGAAAAGAAAAGAAAAGGAAAAGGAGGATATGATCAAATTGTTGAGAAATAGTATCTTTTGCTCTATGCACGAAGGGAAAGTTTGACCGCACTCATGATAAATACATTTACTAATATATAGAAAGATCACGTTGTGTCTGAGAGAATGAAACAATGTATGATGAAGGAGGATTTGATCAAATTGCTTTTGCCCTCCAAGAAAGGAGAGTTTTGCCGTAGTCATTACCAGTACAGCTAACGTGTCTCTAATACTAATTGTGTCCGAGAAAATGAAACGTTTTAATAACTGCCTGACGAAGGAGGATTTGATCAACACAGTGTGTATCAATAGAAGCCTTTGCCTCTCTATGAAGGGAATCTGGGTCGCAGCCATCATAATGCAGCCGAATCTGTTCTTTTTTTTCCGTTTCCTCCCATAGGTATTTTAAAAAATGTTTGTTACTCTCTTGTAACACCTCTAATCTTCTTTGTACGCTCATATGACCTTATGCAGTTGCGAGCACCGTAAAAACCTCTACTAAAAGTACACTAAAACTAATAGGTATTTTTTAAACAGAAGTAGGCTATAATAACACTGTGTAAGACGTTCACATCTCCTGTCGAAGTCAACCACTTTTCTCCTCCAAAACGAGTGGCTGTCTTATTCGATTTTGACTCCACATATATTTAACGCATCTTAATATGTCCACGAAAAAAAATAATTGAACATTGTTTTAAAAAGAGGATGACCAAATTGTACCAAAATGGTAACGCATGAAGCGAAAGACAAGAGCCGGAGGCAAGCACGCTATGGCGGGAGGCATTATACAATACACGTGTGGTTCATCAAATCTAGGCGAACGTATGGAAACAAGAAGTAAGAAGGTAGAACTCGCAATTCATGAGATGAGATGAGATGAGAGAATGATGCTATGACCTCATTGTATTGTCGGTGAACGAGCGAGTGAGCGAGCAGGGGATTTCTCCACGGATTTCTCCCCCACCAACAAACGCATACAACCAGAGAGGGTTTTGTACAACTCTGCTCGCGTGACCTACTTTTGGCTGGCCGGCCCCTTTTGTTACAATGCGTGGGGTGGGTAGTTGGCGGGTGCTCGTTCTCTTGTGGGTTTGCCCTTCTTCTTTTCTTTCATTTCAAACGTCTATATTTTAGTCTCTCCTTTTTTTTTG
>NW_004799367.1:9740-10872 GCF_000002075.1 Aplysia californica | reverse complement strand
GTGTGTGTGTGTGTGTGTGTGTGTGTGTGTGTCTCCCCCCTCTCTCTCTGTCTCTCTCTCTTTCTGTCTCTCTTTCTCTTCCTCCTGCTTCTTTACTTTCCCCCTGTTGTTTCTACCTGTTTTATTTTCCCCAGCACATGACCATCATTATTGTGTCTTTACTTAAACAAACAAACAAACAAACAAACAAGCAAACAAACAAACAAAAACAAACCAAGTGCCAGATCTGCTACAGAAATCGGCGAAATGGTTCGCCATCCATTCATTCCTTCCTCGGATGTTCTAAATGAAAGAACAAAATGAAAAGAAAAAGCTATGTTATCCCGATCTTTCCCTGTCACCTTTCCAAGTAGGTTGCTCTGGGTCTATCCCTGCCTCGTCTGCCTTCTGTTTTGCCAGTAAGAGCTAGTTGTTCAAGGCCTTTATAAATGATCGCTTTTAAGGATAAGCGGGCTGACCCAGATTTCAGGGGTTTCCAGAAATCTTGACCTACACCAAAAGTGGGCTTTGCCCTACCTATAGGAGAAGTTTGGTTTCTTTGGTGTGTATTATATATATTTTTTTTTTTTGGTTATAGAGAAAACTGTCCTTGTCTTTTAAAGAAACTGAGCAGGGTTCCAAAAACTTTTGCCTTCGATTTTCTCAAAACAGCATTTTTTTTGGGATAGCCCCTTTGTGCTTAAAAGCGACCAATTTTGCCAGTAAGAGCTAGTTGTTCAAGGCCTTCATAAATGTCTGTTCAAGTGTCCCGAAAACTGCATTTGTCTTTTCCACATTGTTTTTTTTTTTTAATCAGCGAGCGAGCGGCCCACGTGGGCTTCTTCAAGTACATGTTTCTACCTGGTTTATTTGCAGCAAGCGTCATAAAAACGAGTAAACCACCTCACTAAACAAATAGATTGCTCTCGAGGAGGTGCACTTGGCCAATGATATGATGGAAACAAGAGCCGTTGTTTATTTGCACCGTCCACATTCCACCTCCACTGTTTATTTGTCGATATATGGCGTATCTATCTCCATTGTGGCGTTCTGGGTGTTGTGGAGAAAGATTGTTGGTGGGTGCTCTGGTGTGGTTTACTCCTCCCTCCCTCCCCCCAACCTCCCTTCCATCTCCCCTCCATCCCCACCTCCC
>NW_004799367.1:6874-7984 GCF_000002075.1 Aplysia californica | reverse complement strand
GTGTGTGTGTGTGTGTGTGTGTGTGTGTGTGTGTGTGTGTGTGTGTGTGTGCGTGTGTGTGCGGGCGCGTACGTAATATGTCCGCATACAAATCAGTATCAAGGAGGTTCTATAGTAAGTGAGTGGTTGGCGGGTGCTCTGGTGTGGTTTTCTCCTTCTTTCCTATCAAACATCTGTCGTCCTTATCTCTCCTCCTTTTTTGTGTTTGTTACTCTCTTGTAACACATCTCTTCTTCGGCACTTATATGACGTTGTGTTGCAAGTGCCGTAAAACTCTTACTAAAACAAACCAAAAATATCTGTCCTCCTCCTTTTTTGTTTTCGTTACTCTCCTGTAACACACCTCTTTTTCGGCACTTATATGATCTTATTGTCATGAACTAAAACTAAACATAAAGAAGGACGGTCCCCTGCGCTCTGTCCGACTGTATCATGTACTGTGAGAAGAGCCAGAGACACAGACGAGGGAACTGCCGATAAGGCGGGTGGGTCTAGAGGTAGTGTTATTTGGACAAAGGAGGTTATTTAATGTAGTGGGTGGTTGGCGGGTGCTCTGGTGTGGTTTGCTCCTTCTTTCCTATCAAACATATATATCGCCCTGATCTCTCCTCCTTCTTTTTTGTGTTTGTTACTCTCTTGTAACACCTCTAATCTTCGACACTTATATGACCGTATTGTGTTGCAAGTGCCGTAAAACTAATACTAAACATTATAAGAAAGGCGGTCACCGGCGCTCTGTTTGACTGTGTCGTGTATACCCCCACCGGGCGGATGGCGTTATAGTGAGAAGAGCCAGAGACACAGAGGAGGGAACTGCCGATAAGGCGGGTGGGTCTAGAGGCAGTGTTATGTTGGACAAAGGAGGTTATTTAATGTAGTGGGTGGTTGGCGGGTGCTCTGGTGTGGTTTGCTCCTTCTTTCCTATCAAACATCTATCGTCCTGATCTCTCCTCCTTCTTTATGTTTGTTACTCTTGCAACTCCTCTTATGTTCAGCACTTATATGACCGTATTGTGTTGCAAGTGCCGTAAAACTTACTAAAAGTAGACATTATAAGAAAGGCGGTCCCCGGCGCTCTGTTTGACTGTATCATGTGTATATCACCCCCCC
>NW_004799367.1:5193-6580 GCF_000002075.1 Aplysia californica | reverse complement strand
ATAAGGCGGGTGGGTCTAGAGGTAGTGTAGGGTTGGGACGAGGATACCGGATTTATTTTGGTAGCCTCGGGTTGGACCAAGAAGGTTATAAAATGTTTTTGTTTTGTTTTTTTGGTAAGGTCCCTGGGCAAGGTACTCAGATAGTGTTTAGTTTTAATTTTAGTACTGGTTTTACGGCGCTTGCAACTGTATATTAATAAGGTCATATGAGCGCCAGAAGATTAGAGGTGTTACAAGAGAGTAACAAACATTTAAAAAAGGAAAATGGGAGATAACGGCGATAGATGTTTGACAGGAAAGAAGAAGAAAACCACACCAGAGCACCCGCCAACCACCCACTCAGATAGTGCAAGAACGAATTATTATAATGGTCTTGCTAGGGTTAGTTAACAGTTAACTCTGCCAGTGGGTGGCGGGTGGTCAGGTGTGGCTGGCTCCTTTCTTCTCATCAAACAACCGTCGTTCTTTTAAATCTCTCCTCCTTTTTGTCGTGGGTGGTTGGCGGGTGTTCTTGAGTGGTTTGCTCCTTCTTTCGGGTCCTATCAAGCATCTAGCGTCCTTCTTTCCTCCTCCTTTTTATTGTTTGTTACTCTATTGTAACACCTCTAATCTTTGGCACTTATATTATGACCTTATTGTGCTGCAAGTGCCGGGGAACCATCCATTACGATTGCAATGGGCGCTCAGATAGTGTAAGAAAGTATAGGTCAAGGGTTAATTCGTAATGTATGGATGGCCACACCAGCTTGCTAGCGCCCGACATGGCTAATAATAACATACACATTATATATAATATGTGTATGCTGTGTTTTAGACAATGCGTTATATATATTATATATTATATAACGCATTGTCTAAAACACAGCATACACATACACGCATTATATACACACACTTAGCATATACAAATACATACACACACGCGCACGCACACACACACACACACACACACACACACACGCACACGCACACACGCGTGCAATAATAAACAATATCTTCTAGCACCTCTCAGAACGCGAGGCTATCCTCTCTTCCTCAGGCGGTTCTTGTCTTTCGACGTGTTGTTTATTCATACAGACGTACGTACACGCATACGCTCACACATAGGCCTACTCACGCGCACACACACACACATAAATGTACACATATAAACATGCACACATGTAACACATACACAAACGTGCTTGTGCAATCTCTCGCACTAATATAAAAAACCCTATCTTCCCCATAATAAAAATAGATATAATTTTAAAGAGTGGTAATAATTAATTTAATTAACGAACAGACGAAAAGTGAAAAATATATTAAATACATTTGTAATTTCTAACGAAATAAGTGGAATGTAAAAAGTATAATTATAATTAAACAACCCCCCCCCCCCAAAAAA
>NW_004799367.1:0-1048 GCF_000002075.1 Aplysia californica | reverse complement strand
ATTTCCTCAAAGATAGACCGAAATAGCCATTCTTGGGATATTTTTAGACTGTCGGAAGCGGTAGTTTTTTTCTGGGGTTTTTTTTCTCTCTTTATTTTATTTATTTTTGTTTGGGATTTTGTTGGTTTTTATTATTAGTTGTTGTTTTTTTTACATACCGGATACCGGTATGCCTTTTACTTTTGCTCACTCACCCTGTTTTGTTTTCTTCGACAAGAAAGTTGGACACATCTACAATCCTTGCTCAGTGGGTGGTCATGGCGGGTGCTCTTGTGTGGTTTACTCCTTCTTTTCTATCAAACATCTGTCGTCCTTATCTTTCCTCGTTTTTCTGTGTGTGTTACTCCCTTGTAACACATCTATTCTTCGGGACTTATGTGACCTTGTTGTGTTGCAAGCGCCGTGAAACCTCTACTAAAACTTTTTAAAATCTATAATCCTTCTCACATAAGACGTACCCTTGTTTTTCTTGTCTTTCTTTCTTTCTTTCTTTCTTCCTTTTCACCTTTCTTTTCGAATTTTTCTTTCTTTCCTGTTTTTTGCTTTCTCCTTTCGGTCGAGTCGTGACGTGTTTAGATTGTGGGCCGGTCCCCGCCTGTCCCCCGGTGCCAGTTTCCGGTACGCCGTGTACCGTGTGCCCTGTGCCGTGTGTTGTGTGCTGTGCAGAGGTGGGCAAAATCCGGATAAATAAATATCCGGATAATCGGATAATCCTCAATAAGACATTATCCGAATTCAGACTCTTTTAACTCTTTTGCCTAACCCGTTTAGTTTTTCGAAAAGGGTGCACCCATAATTAGTTGAAGTTTTGGTAACCCGTTTGTCAACGTGGTACTAACCTTTTTAAAAATAAAAAACCCCCCAAAAACACGGTGTTCTAACCTAATTTGCCGAATCGGTTCTTTATTATTTACCGAAGAGGTGCACTAACATATCCGAAATTTGCTAAAGCGACTCATTACCCAGCCTTAGTGCTGTGTGCTGTGCTGCCCCCTGACGGCCTGACTGACGGCTTATCGCCCCTTGTTATCATGCGCGCCCTCCCCCC
>NW_004799366.1:14875-17126 GCF_000002075.1 Aplysia californica | reverse complement strand
TCTCGCCCCTCTGCCTTCTCTCTCTCTCTCTCTCACACACACACACACACACACACACACACACACACACACACACACACACACACACACACATTTTATTTTCCTTTCCATTTTATTTTATTTTGCGCGGTTGGCGGGTTCTCTCGTGTGGCTTCCTCCTTCTTTCTTATCAACTTATCAACCATCTATCATCGTTATCTCTCCCTCAACTTGTCATTATACATTTCTGTTACTCTCTAGTAACACCTCTAATCTTTGGCACTTATATGACCCGATTGTGTTGCAAGTGCCGTAAATCTTTTGTAACAACTAAACTAAAAGCTTCTTTTTCTTTGTGTTACCCATTTCTCTCCCCCCCCCCCATCATCATCATTATTATTATTATTATTATCATCATCATCTCCCCCATCCTCTTTTCTAACCTATTTTCTTACCTCATCCGTCTTCCATGTCCTCCCTGTTTTGTTTCCATCCCCGCCCCCTCCTTCTTCATTTCTTGCTCATCTTCTTTGCCCTCTCTCATTTTTACTTTTCTGTTCTTTTATTTTTCTTGTAAACCTATCATCTTCTCTGTCCTCCTATCCTCTTTACCCCTCCCATCTCCTTATCTTCACTCATCTTATTTTCCTTCCTGTCTTTTCTCTCCCCTCGTCCGTCTCTCCTTCCCCTCGCCATGTCTCGTCTGACACTGTATCGACCAGAGGCCCGGCAATGTAGAGGTAGGCAAAATCCGGTTAACCTATCCGAATAACCGGATAATTCTCAATGAAACATTATCCGAATTCAGACTCTTAAACTCTCTTTCCTAACCCGTTTGCCGAAGTGGGTGCACCCATTTATTTGTTGACGTGGTTCTAACCCGTTTCTCAAAGTGGTTCTAACCCATTTTCCGAAGCCGTTCATAACACATTGAACCGCCAAAGAGGTGCACTGACATTTTATCTGGATTTTGCTAAAGCGACTCATTGCCCAGCCCTACCCGGCAATACGAGCCCCCCGAGTCGGCCCCCGCTCGCCTTGCCTCCGTCCTACAGCGGCCGTCTTTTTGCCTCCTTTTGTTTGTTTTTCCGGAACATTTGGGCTGAGGGATTACCTTTCTCATCCTTCCTCGTCCTTCCTCCCCTCGTCCCAAATCTGTCGTCTCGGAAGAAGAAACACTCACTCACTCACTCACTTACTTACGCACATACTCACGCACTCAATAACTCGCTCAATCACGCACGCACATACTCACGCACGCACGCACGCTCGCACGGACGCACTCACTCACTCACACACTCACTCACTCCTCGTTCTTCCTGATCTCTCCTTCTTTTCTTCGTATATATTACCTTCTAGTTACATGTCTAATCTTCGGCTTTAACATGACCTAATTGTGTTGCAAATGTCTTAAAATTCTAACTAAATCTGAACCCAAACGTAGTTTTAGAAAGAGTTTTACGGCACTTGCAACACAATAAGGTTATATAAATGCCAAAGATTAGAGATGTTCCCAGACAGTAACAAACACACACGAAAAAGGAGAAAGTGTAGGGGGTGGAGGGTGTAGGGGTTACTGTGAGGGTTTAGTGTGTGTATGTGTGTGACGGGTGGGGATGTTGGGGTGTGAGGGTGAGACGGGAACTCAAACTCGGGTCTCCCACGTACGGGCCACAGCGATATGCCTTTCTTGTTTGCTTTAGTAAGTGTTTTACGGCACTTGCAACACAATAAGGTCATAGAAGTGAGGAAGACAAGCAGATGTTACAAGAGAGTAACACACACTCAAAAAATATGGAGGGGAGATAAAAGACGATATAGATATTTCTAGATCTAATAATGTTTGATAGCAAAGAAGAAGCAAACCTCGCCAGAGCACCCGCCAACCACCCACTTCATCGTCGAATCGAAATGTCTAACCGCCACACCACAGATGCCCTGCCCGCTGACGTATAGCATCCATAAATTCATTATCGTTCTCAGCATTTCCCCCCTTGTCAATTTGCCACGGCAGGTTTTTACGCCGAGTGAGGGTAAAAAACGACGTAAAAAGGGGGCGTATTAGCTTCTTCCGTTATATTATTTTCTGATTAGGTGAGCTTGTGGTTTCTTTTTTCTTTCTTTTGTGAGTTGGAATGTTTGTTTGTCGGCGCTGAGCTAATCTATCGCGCTGCACTGTGTTACCTTCTGTATCTGTGCAGGGGGAAATGAGACATTGTGGGAAAAAGAACGGCGATAAAGGAGAGAGATAGAGAGAGATAGAGAGGAGAGA
>NW_004799366.1:12336-13713 GCF_000002075.1 Aplysia californica | reverse complement strand
GAGAGAGAAAGGGAGGGAGGGAGGGACATGTGATACGCAAAAAAAGTGACTTACCTGAAGTCAAGAATAGAAGAAAAAGAAATTTTTTTAAAATGTGGACATAAAATGTTGGATATCAGACTTATTTACGACCAGCCAATGGTTGGCCGAGCATGATAATATGAGTCATGACTCACGTCAATGATACGTTAGATGGTTTGGGAGAGAGAAAATAATTTCCTGAAAGCAAAAAGTAAAACGGAGTGCGTGCTATCACGTTTTGGTCGAGACAGAGGAAATCAAATACCGAATTAATCAAACCAGAGGGCCAACAAACCATCTGCTGATGGAAATGAAGTTAAGGAACTTGGGTTGAAGGGTGGCCAGGGAGAGAGAGAGAGAGAGAGAGAGAGAGAGAGAGAGAGAGAGAGAGAGAGGGGGGATGGGTACGATGCCAGAAAAGTATATATTGCCTTTTTCATCCCCCACTACCACTCCAAAATTATATCCCCTTTAAACGTGTCATGTTATGATTTATACGTTCTTAACATTTTGTACATTTTATGAGAAAAAAAAGTATGTGCTTGAAAAAGGAAAGTTTTTGAGCAATAAAAGAGTGTGTGAAAAATGACAGTTTTTGAGAAATAAAAATTTTTTCTATGAGAAATCCAAGAATGTATGAGGAATTCCAAGGGTTGGTGAGAAGTGAAGAGATGAGAGATATATATGATCAGGGCTGTGAGAGGGGCGGGGGGCATGTGGTGATCGTCTTGATGTTGTTGTGTTGTTGTTGTTTTTTTGGGTTGTTGTTGTTGTTGTTGTTATTGTTGTTGTTGTGTGTGTGTGTGGTAGCCTATCCGTTCGAAATGTTTGGAGCCCCGAAGAGTATGCTCTTCGCCAGGGCCACCGCCTCCCTTGTGTTGTTGTTGCTGCTGTTGTTGTTGTTGGTGTTGTTGTTGTTGTTGTTGTTATTCGTTGTTGTTGTTGTTCGTTGTTGTTGTTGTTTTTGTTTGATTGTTTGTTGTTGTTGTGGTTGTTGTGGTTTTATTGTTGCTGCTGTTGTTTCTGTCGTCGTCGTTGTTGTTGTTGTTGTTGTTCATCTTCTTTCCTATGAAACATCTATCGTCCTGACCTTTCCTCCTTTTCTTTATATGTTACTCTCTTGTAACATTTCACATTTTCGGCACGTGTGACCTTTTTTTGTTGCAAGTGCCGTAAAACGCTTTCTAAAACAAAAACTGGACCGGGGCTGGGGAGGGTGTTGTTTTTTGTTATTTCTCCTTTATTTTGGAGGAGAGAGAGAGAGAGAGAGAGAGAGAGAGAGAGAGAGAGAGAGAGAGAGAGACAGAGACAGGGAGACAGGGAGACAGGGAGACAGGGAGACAGGGCGAGGGAGGG
>NW_004799366.1:5886-7366 GCF_000002075.1 Aplysia californica | reverse complement strand
AGAGAGAGAGAGAGAGAGAGAGAGAGAGAGAGAGAGAGAGAGAGAGAGTCCTTACAAACAAAACTTCATCTCGTGTCTGCTCAGTATGCAGATGGCGTGCGTTCGGTTCCCAAACGGGGGAGATAACATTAACAATGTTATTGACACACTTCATCTTCTCTATCTTTCTGTCGGACAGTATATGTTACTATTCTTATTCCCAACAGGCCGGCTTGACCTAGATAGATAGACACCCAGTGGCAACTGTAACTAACTGACCATCGCCCCCTCCCCCCGCCCCGTAGTGACCTAAATTGTGTGGATGAGAATGTTTAACATGTTTGTGGGTTGTTGGCGGGTGTTCTGGTGTGATTTGCTCCCTTCTTTCCTATCAATATATCTTCCTTATCTACTCTCGTTTTATCTGTTATACATATTCTTGTGAATTACTCTCTAAGACTAGTTACGCTCCTAATCTTCGGCACTTAAAGTAAGAATTATTTGTGTTACAAGTGCCGTAAAAGTGTAACTGTGAATTGTTGGAGGGTGCTCTAGTGTGGTTTGCTTCTTCTTTCCAATCAAACATCTATCGTCTTTATCTCCCCTCCTTCTTATTTTTTGTGTTTGTTACTCTCTCGTAATACCTCTTATCTTCAGCACTTATAATTTGACCTTATTGCGTTGAAAATGCCGTAAAACTCGTACGAAAAAAAAAAGACGAACTAAAACGAAGTTAGAAACTTATAACTCTTCAATTCCAGCCAATTCTGAGGCATCAAGATGAGCTAATCAGGCCGAAAATTCCAGAAAAAAAGTTAAACTAAACAAAAATGCTGAACTTTGAGCACTCGCCCCCGCCATAATATCCTTAGAAGTTTTCATTTCTCTCTTTTTCCGTCCACATTTTTAGGTTCTCTCTTTTGTCAACATTTTTGGGTCCCCTTATTTCCTCTTGATCCGGAGACGCGCACTGGACGCAATGTGGCCGTTATTTCGTTTTAATTTCAGGCCTGGTGCATGTTGTGTGAGTTTTTTCCGCTGCCACTTTCATTAACGGTGGATTTTTCTCCCGAATTCTCTTTGTTCAAATTCAATGTTTGCGAGGGAAGAGATGGAGGAAATGAGGAGGGAAGGAGGAAAGGGGAGGGAGGGAGGGATTTGGGAGGGGGGGGGAGATGTCTTTGTGTTGTGAGTGAGTGAATGAGTGACGGAGGGAGGGGAGGGAGGGAGGAAATGAGGAGGTGAAGGAGGGGGAGAGAGGGAGGGAGGGATTTGGGGGGCGGGGGAGATGTCTTTGTGTTGTGAGTGAGTGAGTGATGGAAGGAGGGAGGAAGGCTGGATTGGGTTGGGGGAAGGGGGGCAGAAAGGAATAAAAGAGGTATGATTTAAGTGATAGATTGGAGGTGGAGGGAAAGGTGGGAAGGATAGGGAGGAAAAGAGAGATACAGGGGGTCAGACATGTAGACACTCAAACATAATACACGCCGCACACACACACACA
>NW_004799366.1:0-958 GCF_000002075.1 Aplysia californica | reverse complement strand
CACACACACACACACACACCACACACAATAAAACACATGCTTCCCACACACACGAAGCCCGCAACACTGTGTTGTTTGCGTGCATAATTAATGCCGATCTGTTCCGTGTGTTTTTTGATTGGTTCACAGCAAACCTGTCCATGTGTGTGTGTCTGTCAGTGTGTTTTTGGCCTTTGTGCAATTGTCCGTTGTCTTTTTCCGCCCGGGATGGTGGGTGGCCTTCTATTGATCTCCATCGACACGCCGATCGTCATCTTTGCTGTTGTTTCTCCCGTCACTCTTTCTTTCACTCTTTCACTCTTTCTTTCACTCTATCACTCTTTCCTTCACTCTTTCTTTCACTTTGTTTCTTTCTCTCTTTCACCCTTTCCTTCACTCTTTCTTTCACTTTGTTTCTTTCTCTCTTTCACTCTTTCCTTCACTCTTTCTTTCACTCTTTCTTTCACTCTTTCACTCTTTCTTTCACTCTTTGTTTCTTGTCACTCTTTCACTCTTTGTTTCTTTCACTCTTTCACTCTCTCGCTCTTTTCCTACGTGGGTGGTTGGCGGGTGCTCTGGTGTAGTTTGCTTCTTCTTCCCTATAACAAACACCTGTCGTCTTTATCTCCCCTCCATCTTTTTTTGTGTTTGTTACTCTCTTGTAACACCTCTAATCTTCGACACTTATATATGACCTTATTGTGTTGCAAGTGCCGTAAAACTCTTACTAAAAAAAACTATCTTCGCTTTCCACTGCTCTGTCTGTGTCTGTCTGCTTCCCTTGCTGTCTGTCTGTCTGTCTGTGTCTGTCTGCTTCCCTTGCTGTCTGTCTGTCTGTCTGTCTGTCTGCCTATCTGTCTGTCTGTCTGTCTGTCTGTCTCATTCACCATTTCTCCGAAAAGACCGATCGATCAGCCAGTCATTCTTTCACTCTATCAATCGATGGATAAATCAATATAAGCGTGTCCAGTGATCTGTC
>NW_004799365.1:16729-17150 GCF_000002075.1 Aplysia californica | reverse complement strand
GGCAAGATTAGAACCGTTTTGATGTTGAGAGAATCAAGGGATAAGGAGATCAATGGAAAACCTCCAGATGTCAAAACAGCCAGAAAGTGGAAGGCAAAAGTTGCAGCTGACGAGATCATCTCTGCATTAGAGCATGGTGACATTGTCGGTCCAGCGCAACCTGACAGATTCGGGCTAGGTAATGGCGACTTTAGACCTTTCAGGAAAATGTCTCAGCGAGACAGAAGAAAAGCTGCAATAAGACATATGCAAAAGATGGAGGCAGAGAGGCGAGAAATTCATCTCATCCAATGTAGCCAGCAAGGACAAATGACCAGATGGGAAGAGCATGTAGTGGAAGGAAAAGTCGAGTGGAGTGACATCTGGAAGTGGAATACGTCAAGGCTAAGCTTTCTTCTCCGGTCTACGTATGATGTTCTGC
>NW_004799365.1:13529-15011 GCF_000002075.1 Aplysia californica | reverse complement strand
AGAAGACATACCTTTTTTTCATCAATATATTTTAAAATATCAGTACAGACCGTAAGTAACGCTGTCTCGGTACTATGGTGTGCCTTATATGCTGACTGATAGACTTCGCTAAGCTTGTTTGCTTTAAAATGATGTAACAGTCTATGGGACTCAACTTTTTTCCAGAATGTTGGATAGGAAAGAAAGATTTGAAACTTGTCTAAAATTTGTAAAGTCCTTTTCATCAAGTCCAGCTTTTTTCAAAAGGGGTCTAATATGGGCTGTCTTAAAGCAATTTGGTACTGTGCCTGTGAGGAGAGAATCATGTACAGTTAGTTTTAGTAGAGGTTTTATGGCGCTTACAACTGCATAAGGTCATATGAGCGCTAGAAGATTAGAACTGTTACAAGAGAGTAACACACATAAAAAAGATGAAGGGGAGATAAAGACGATATATGTTTGATAGGAAAGAAGAAGCAAACCACACCAGAGCACCCGCCAACCACCCACAATCATTTACAATTTGGGTGATATGTGGAAGAAGTTCATAAAACTTTTTTGAAAAAGGCTGGTGGGCATGGGGTCTAAGTCGCAACGTTTTGATGGACTATCTAATATGATCTTTTTGATTTCTTCTTCCGTTGCTGGAGTAAAATAATCGATGACTAGCCCCTTAAACTGAAGGTAATTTGGGGAAATAGCGTTCATTTTATCGAGCTCTTGTCTGATGGAGGTGATTTTTCTAGAAAAAAAAGTCTGAAAAACTACTACAAAGATCTCTATCGGGCCAGGGGGTAATACAGCTCTGTTTTGGTTGCCAAGCAGTTCACTAGAGACATCAAAAAGTTCTTTACAAGTTTTAACATTTTCAAATTTTGACTAAAAGAAAGTACGCTTTGCCTTGGTAATCATTTTACGAACAGAATTCTTCATAGTAATAAAATATATAATATCTTTATGGACTTCAAGTCGCGTTTTTCTACATTTTCTTTCCGCTCGTCTTTTTCCTTTTTTTTTTGTGTGCAGCCTTTATCTCTAGATTAATCCACTTACCAACAGGTCGATGAGATAATTTCCGTTTTTTAACTGGAGCATGATCTTCTAAAATATACCTCAAGATGGTATTGAGGGTTTCTATGTTAAAAGGGGTACTAATGGGAAGAGCATCGTGAATGTCACATTGAAACTGGGGTAAATTTGTATCTTTCAGATTCCGGGAATTAACTGTTTTTATTTCTTTCCTAGGTCTTTTAGTGATAATGATAATGATATGATAATGATAATGATAATGATAAAATGATGATAATGATAATGATATTGATAATGATAGAAATAATGAAAATGAGAATGAGAGTGAGAATGATATGATAATGATAAAAATTATGAGAATGAGAATGAGAATGAGAATGAGAATACAGCTGTAATAATGATAATGATAATAACAATAGTATGAACAATAGCATTCATAATAATAACAATAATAATAATAATAATAATAATAAT
>NW_004799365.1:9912-12288 GCF_000002075.1 Aplysia californica | reverse complement strand
TAGAGAGTAGTGTAGAGGTAGTCAAGAGGGGGAAGTAGAGAGTAGTGTAGAGGTAGTCAAGAGGGGGAAGTAGAGAGTAGTGTAGAGGTAGTCAAGAGGGGGTGGATGCTACATGGTGCTACATGGTGCTACATGGTGCTACATGGTGCTACATGGATACATACATGGTCAAATATTTCTCTTTTGTTTCTTTCCTGTTTTCAGTCTTTTTCCTCTTCTTAACTTTCCTAATGCTTCTTCATTATTATTCCGTTCGTAGAACGGGTACTTTTACTAGTAATAATAATGGAACTAAGCCCGTCTGTGAGGTCAGTATACATTGTTTTTACACAGGGGCCCATGAAATGTACAGAAATATGATTCAGTTAAGAATTGTCACGTGGGTATATTTTCAAAGTTCAGAAACTACTTTTTGATTTCTCAGGTTTGATGGTTTTTCCTGTAAATCGAAGCTCTCGGATGTTTTCTCTCTGCCGTTAGCCATTTCTTATTTTACTGGGGGCTACTTCCGTTCAGTTTGTGCTTCGTCGTGTGTGAGAGACAGCTGCTTCTTCTACTTCCAGATCTAGAATCTCGATATCCAACTCTGTTTGGATGTGTGCTTGACAGTGTCGATGGATACTTCAGGCCAAACTTCGTTGTATTGACTTTTTCTGCTAGATACATTTGGTCTAGTCATGTCCCCAACTCGTTGAGTTTGTTTAAACCCACAAAATTTTACTTCGTTGTTTTAACGTTTTCAAAATTTGGCGTGTATTTGGTACGTAGTTTTTATAGAGCAAGACTCTAGATGTAGAACTAGATCTCTCTATATCATAGATGTATTAGGGGGCTCTCGTGGCCTTGAGGTTAAGGTGTTGGCCTCTCACTCAAAGGTCCCGGGTTCGAATCCGGGTAGCGACCGAAAAATTTTCTTCTCTAAATTTGTCTCCTTTCACCACCTTCCCTGCTCTCTAGCAATGTTCTGTTGTCTGCTTTCATTTCCTCTTTCTGCCCCCACCCCTTCACCTCCTTTGCCCCCTCCTCTGGGCTCCTGACTCTTTCTGCAGCCTTTCTACTGTTACTCCTTGGCTCCTCCTTACTGCTGTCTTTCTGCCACACCCCTGATCTTCTGGCAGGAAAGATCTACACCTAGCCTTCTCGGACAAGGGCGAAAAATCTCGGAGGGCCCGTGTGCAAGTTGCGCACGTTAAAGATCCCTCGGTGGTTTAAAATCGATAAGAGTAGGCTTCGGCCGCCACCCGGGCAAAATTCAAAATTTCCTACCAACTGAAAATATTAGGTGTGTCCCGCGCGCTCATATGACCTTATGCAGTTGTGAGCGCCGTAAAACACTTTACAAAAACAAAAAAACAAAATAGATGTATTAGGCTCTATGGGCACATAATTCAAAGCTGATTTGGAGCAGTTGGCATGAACAGAAGCGGGGTTTGTGCTTTTGCCGTGTGTGCCACAGAGTCCAACTTCAAGTTTACAAAACTGCTTTTGCTGTTTCCAGATCTAGATTCTCGATATCCAACTCTGTTTGGAAGTGTGCTTAGCAGTGTCGATGGGTACTTTAGGTCAAACTTCATTGTAGTGACTTTTTCTAGAAATATTTGGTGTAGTGATGTCCCTAACACGTTGAGTTCATATAAACACACATAATGTTCTCTTCGTTGAGTAGACGTTTTCAAAATTTGTAGCTTATTTTCTGCGTAGCTTTTTATAGAGTAAGGCTCTCCATCTAGATCTCTGTATCCTAGATCTAGATGTATTTGGAGCACAGAATTCAAGACTGATTTGGAGTAGTTAGAAAGAAGATGTCAATCTGGATCGAGATCTGTTCGGAGTAAAGATTCCCATGGAATTTTAGTTAGTCAAGTAGTAAGATGCCCCCTAAACAAAGGTGAAAGCGACAGGAAATGGAGAAAGGCGACCTTCAATCAGCATTTACATTCTGATAGTCAGAATCTGGAGGAAGACCTTGAGCGTGCTAAGCCAAGAAAGAATGGACCAACATTGGCCTTAGCGTGCAACACACAGTTCTTTAGTGAAACTGAAGTAGATCGGAGATTACGGACACATGACTGTGGTGAATTCAGTGTCGTCTGTGAACATTGCAATGCCATAAGATGGAGAAAAGAGAGGAACTCATTCTACTATCAAAATGGCCAAGTTAGTAAACCTCTGCCTAGATCTATAATATAAAGGGTTCAGGGACTCTTATTTGAACACATGCAAACATGACGGAGTTCCAGATGGCGCATATGCCAACAATGTTGTCTACAACGGGTGCAGTGAATTCGGTACAAACATTTTATCTTTGGAATTCTTATCACTATTATGTCACCGCTCGTAGAAAGGGTCTGTATCTTATAATAATAATAACAATAA
>NW_004799365.1:0-1160 GCF_000002075.1 Aplysia californica | reverse complement strand
TATACATACATTATACAACTATTTATACACCATTATTATACATACATTATACACCTATTTAATATTATACATTGTGCACCTATTTATACACCTATTTAATATTATACATTGTACACCTATTTATACACCTATTTATACATCTATAGTATACATACATCATACACCTATTTATACACATATTTAATATTATACATTATAAACCTATTTATACACCTGTAATTTAATATTATACGTTATACACCTGTTTCTACACCCACAGTATACATTATACAACTCGGTATACACCTTCATTATACATTATACACCAAGCTATACACCTACACTATACATTATACACAAACATAACAGACCTATATTATTCATTATACATATATTTCTACACCTACATTATAAATTATACCCTCATTTATACACCTATGTTATACACTATACACCTATTTATACATCTATGTTATACATTATACAAATACATTATATATATTATACACCTACATTAGATATTATACACATATATTATACTTTATATACGTATTTATACACCTACGTTATAAATAATTCACCTACATTGTAGACCTACAACATAAATCATCCACTTAAACTATACATTATCCAACTACAATATATACCTTTTTAAAGATTACATTATATATTATACACCTACATTATACATTATATACCTACATTATACCCATACATTATACGCCTACATAATACATTATACACCTACATTATACACCTAAATTTTACACTTACATTATACACAAACATTATACAGTATACATCTACATTATACATTATACACATACATTATACATTATACACCTACATCATTATACATTTTTACACCTATATTATACATTATACCGTGTACATCATACATCGACATTATAAACCTATTTTATACATTATACACCTACATTATTCATTTTGCACCTACATTGTACACCTACATTATACATTATACATTGTACATTATTCACCAACATTGTACACCTATATTATACATTATAAACCTTCATTGTACACTTACATTATACATTATACACCTACATTATACACCTACATTGTACATTATACACCTACATTATACATCTACATTATAAACCTACATTATACATCTACATTGTACACCTACATTATACATCTACATTATACACCTA
>NW_004799364.1:15692-17174 GCF_000002075.1 Aplysia californica | reverse complement strand
CCCCCACCCTGCAGCCTTCTTTCACCTTTGTGGGGCCCAGAAAAATCAACTTCAGTGAACTAATTTAGGTTATAGCTTACTTGCATCAGACATCGGGTTTTGAGAGATAAATTTCATGGTGTGTTGAAGAGTAAAACAGGAAATGCAGAGTCAAAATATTGAGTATCGTGTAAATCTTTATTACAATGTACACTCTCATCTCTAAAAAATGCCATGGCGCGTTTTTCCGCTCTATCGCCCTCATCTTGAACACGCGCTGATGCAGCAAAATTTGTCACGCTGTTTGTACGTGCAAGCTGAGTGTTATATACACACTTCGCTAAATTTTGAACGCTGACGCAAGATAACGGACGAATTTCAAAGAAACAATAACAACAACAAAATCAGTCCCTAGATGTTTATGAGCAGAGCTAAAGCTTTCACTTGTTGCTTTATAAGGATCAGAATCACAAAAACCAATGAGCTTGTTACAGTTTTCTAAGGGAATCGATATCTGCGTGGAACATTAGACTTTGACGATTCAATTCAATGCAAAGGACTACTTTGTGTTCATACAAACCGTCCATTGTGTCTCATTTTCAGCTTTCAGAAAGAAAAGAGCTTTATTTTTGAGGCAATGAATTGTCTTCGCTTTCAACCATACACGAAAGGTTGCACAGTGCGAAAAAAAACTAGCAAAAAAATAAAAAATAAAAGCAAATACAACCTCAAAGTCATCATTCCATATTGGCCGAACGCAGACAAACCAGGAGAACACACAGCATGAGCTGTTGCGATCAATGGCCCTCATTAAAAATTGATGTCCCATAAAAATAACGGCTTGAAGATCTAATAAAATAGTGATTAAAGTGGTGGCAGTATTTTAGAACAACCAACAATGAGCTGAATCGTATTCACTGTCTTCGTCTCAACCATTTCTTCCCTCCTTTCCATTTTTAAAATCAATTCTTTTCTCACTCATTCCACATGCTCCCCGTCCCCGTTCCCCCATCAAGCCTCGACTGATATAGGAACCTACAGAGAATTTTTTTTATTCAACTAAAACAAAACAAAAGAAAGTTAATTTATTTGTCGTGTACCATTAGCTAAATAATTAATGGCACTGCGCAATCTATTCTCCACCTTGCCGCCTATGCTGGCGCAGAATTCAATAAACACAGCACGCGACAGCTTTCAACCAGACTAGATAAATGGTATGGTCTGTAAGACGCCGCGATGGTAGCCAGCAAGTAGAATTCAAAAGAGGTTTCCAGGTGTTTTTCATTGCGGCTTCTCTTTATTTCAATTGACTACCAGGTTTAATGAAAGAAGAGACGCGACCGTGCAACTATCGCATCTACTTCCCGTTTGTTTTCATCTTTGTGCACGTTCGGTTAGTTTCTTTTATATACTCTGTTCTTTGGTTGGCAGGCGCGCGCGCGCGTGTGTGTGTGTGTGTGTGTGTGTGTGAGTGTGTGTGTGTGTGTGTGTGTGTGTGTGTGT
>NW_004799364.1:13485-14842 GCF_000002075.1 Aplysia californica | reverse complement strand
TGTTTCATTATAAAACAACAACAATTAATCCCCCCCCCTGAAATACCAAACAAAGCAATACAAATAATGAAATAAAGAAAGCAAAATAACGAAACAAAATCGAACTGACATAATAATTATTATAGTGCCGGCCCCTACAAAATAACTTAAGCAACTTCCTATTCCGCCCAAAGGATAAGCAAACAAAATCTAAAATTAGAAATGCGGAAACTCAAATTCACGCGACGATGACGGCAGTTTTTTCGTTAACTCGAGAGTTACTTACTCATGTTGACCTATGACCTTGTTATCGTGAATTTTTTTTTTTTTTTGGGGGGGGGGGGTAAAAGAAGGATCAAATCGAGATCTAGATAAATATGTGCGTTCTAAAACCGTCTTCTTCAACAGTCGGGCGGGTTCTTGTCTGCCAGGTGTTTGTTTACCACTCTACTGTAGTAGTATTTTTTTGCTCGTCATGCCGAGCTTCTTGAGGAGCTGGCACGCACCCATTTTCTTACGAATCGGATCATACTGGCACCCATTAGTTGATAACCGGTTTGAACCAAGCTGCTAGTTTGCTTGAGGAATAAATAGCTCAATAGGATCAATCAAAATCAAACACTTGGGGAACCATAATCCACATTTAAATCAGGGATCAGCTGCATCAAAAAAGGCATAATATAATGCGACTAGAGAGAACAGAACAAACAGCTCTCTAGTTATAAACAGTGACAAACCTTTCATTTCTCATCTCTCAGGTACAGTTCAGTGAACAATAATTAGTGACATTATATTTCCTGAATAAGCCTTAATCTTAAAGATGAACAAGTAGTAGAAACCGTTTTCTAAGAACATGAAGTAGCGTTAGTATCCTGGTTCTCTAGATCGTTAGTCATTCATTAAAAAAAAAAGTGTCCAGTGAGTTAGCCACGTAAACCTGACCTATGACTCAGCTGTTTTCATGTTATCTGTTCAGCAGACCAGTCAGTGCGTCCAGTATTGCATCGTGGAAGGGGGGGGGGGTGAATCTCGTTTTCACATGACTGGGAAAGAATGCTCGTAAATGTATCATTGGCGATTACGTTACCTTCACGTTGTCAACGAACGTACGTGTAGCATACTGTGGAAAGAAGTGAGAAAGAAAGTAAAAATGAGTAAACAATTATCCTTTTTAAGGTACGAGTTGCGCTTAATAATTTGTTTTGTCTCTGTGTTTGTTTGTTTGTTTGTGTGTGTGTGTGTGTTTGTTTCTTTGTTTTTTAAATGTTTTTGTATGTTATGTTTGCGTGTACAGATACACAAACAGGAATACGCACTTATTCCTCAACCAATCTCTCCCACCCCCCACCCCTCTCTCTCTCTTTCTCTCTATCTCTCT
>NW_004799364.1:11020-12499 GCF_000002075.1 Aplysia californica | reverse complement strand
AGAGAGAGAGAGAGAGAGAAGGAGGAGGAGAGGGAAGGGGATAAAAGGGGAAAATAGTATAGGTGGAAAATATAATAACACGAAACGGACGGATAACACTTAAGACAAAATTTATAGTTGGCCCAGTAATATTCAAGTAATTCTTTTAAGAGTGATTTGAAAATAGGGGACTCTTGTTGTCTAGAGGTTACTGTGTTCACATCTCTTTCAATAGGTCTCGGGTTCGAAACCAGACTGCGACGAACATTTTATTCTCTAAAATTTTCTCCTTTCACCTCCTTTCCTGCACTCTATATTATGTACTGTCGTCTGCTTTTGTCTCCACTTTCTCCTTTGCCCCCGCCTCTGGGTTCCTGTTGACTCTTCCTGCAGCCATTCTAATGTTATTCCTTAGCTCCTTCTTACTGCTGTCTTTCAGCCACACACCTGATCTTATGGAAGGTAAGATCTAACACCTCGCCTTCTCGGATGAAAAATTGTTCCCGCATGCGATCCGGACATTGGGGATCGCTTTAAATTGTTAGTGAGAAAACTTCCTGGGCCTTCGGCATATTGTTTTAAGGTGACCAGTTCCTCTCCACGCCGCCTTTACTTCCCGAACTCGAAGTCAGGTACCCATTACCGTTGGGTGGGCAGGAAGGGGCGACAAAAAATCTGTGTCCGAACCGAGGCTCGAACCCGGACTTTCCGCTTCGGAGACGAGCGCACTAACCGCTCCGCCACGCGTCCTCGGATGAGTGCGAAATTCTCGGAGTTCCTGCGTGCAAGTTGCCCACGTTAAAGATCCCATGATGGTCCTAAATTCGATAATTCCTATGACCTTATGCAGTTGCAAGCGACGTAAAACACTTACCAAAAAAATCTGAAGAGAGAAAGTTCAGTGTATTGCAAAAAAACAACAACAACCTGTGTAACAAGTGAGATCTGCGGTTAACCAGCTGTTATATATATATAGTAATAACACTTAAATAACAGTTTAATACTTGGAAAAAGGGTTCAGTTCCAATGCAGAAGCGTCCCTTCTTACATTACTGTTGCAAATGACTTGAATTCGCGGATTTGTTTTGAAATTGAAGTTCAGTAACGCGCGAGAAAAAATAAAAACAAAACAAAACAACAATAACAACAACAACAACAACAACAACAACAACAACAACAACCACAACAACAACAACACAACCTGGTGCACTGTCGTTTATAACTTGTACTATGTTCTTAAAAGATAAAATGTGCTAAATGGACCCCCATGTGTGAAACTAATTGCTTGCGCTTGGGTCATCGATTTTAACAGCTTTCATACGTCCAGTTTGGAATGATAGTTTGACTGTTACTATATAAGACTTTAACACTCCGTACCTTTAGCTGAATATAACCTTCTCCTTCTCCTTCTTTTCCTTCTCCTTCTTCTTCTCTTTCTTCTCCTTCTCCTTCTCCTTCTTCTCCTTCTCCTTCTTCTTCTTCTTCTTCTTCTTCTTCTTC
>NW_004799364.1:6864-8759 GCF_000002075.1 Aplysia californica | reverse complement strand
GTAGTAGTAGTAGTAGTAGTAGTAGTAGTAGTAGTAGTAGTAGTAGTAGTAGTTATCAGTTATGAGTTGTATTGTAAAAAGGAAATAACTTTAACAACAGGAGCAGTAGCTGTTGCAGTGCACACGTTTGGCTGTTTTACAGATGCAGTTAGAAATTGTATAGAGAAAGCTGGGAGACAGGAATTTTTCATAATTTAGTGTGCAGTGTTGACTTGAAGCTAGAGAGTAGGTCATTTTGTACTCTATGACGTGTAGATAATCAAAACTTATAGTTTCTTAATCTACATTTTATATTTTCATAACGTCGGATCACTAGTTAACAGGCACAGGCAACACAGTCGAGTGACATTCACATACCCACAAATGCCTTATAAACACTGTTGGAAAGTTGAGCTGACTTTTTTCTTCTCTTATTTTTACTTCTTTCTAGATGACTGCAAAGATGAATGGGTACTCAACAACGGCATCCGAGGGGATCAACGGGAAGGAAAACAGTGAGCCCAAACAACGCCATAAACTTCTCACTGTTCCAAAAGAACCTTTCAAATGGTTCAACGGATTTCTCACTCTCCAGACAAGAATGGAAGGAGACGAAGACGACTGGTTCTTCAGAGAAGAGCCTCATACGGGACGTCGAAAAGAAATTCTAGACAAACATCCGGAGATTAAATCTTTGATGGGTCCCGACCCTTGGATTGTTGTCCCCGTTACATTTTCGGTGATCTCTCAACTCTTCTTGGTCTGGCTCGTCAAAGATTGCTCCTGGTGGACTGTCACACTATTCGCATACGGTATAGGAGCTTGCTTCAATCATTCTCTCGGCGCTGCCATCCACGAAATTGGTCACAACTTAGCTTTTGGACATGGCAAGCGGGCTTGGTGGAATAGAGTGTTGAGTATCTGGTGTAACTTGCCTCTTGGGGTTCCTATGGCAATTACGTACAAGAAGTACCATGCTGACCATCATAGGTACCTCGGAGAGGAAATGCAGGATGTAGACATTCCAACACGCTTAGAGGCCTGGTTATTTCGCCGCCCAATCACAAAACTCATATGGGTTATTATACATCCAGCACTGCACGGAATTAGGCCTTTTTACAAAAGCCCGAAACCTATGGAATTTTGGGAAGTTATCAACACCATAATCCAGTTCCTTTTTGACTTCCTTGTATTCCAGGTTTTCGGCATCAAAGCTCTCGGATATATGGTGATTGGAACGCTTTTCGGAACAGGAATTCACCCTCTTACAGGGCACTTCATCTCAGAACATTATCTGTTCACCAAGGGTCAAGCTACTCACTGTTATTATGGACCCCTTAATTTCATTCTGTACAACGTCGGTTACCACAATGAGCACCACGACTTTCCCTACATCCCTTACACACGTCTACCGGAAGTCAAACGACTCGCCCCGGAGTACTACGATAATTTGCCCTATCACTCATCTCTGACCAAAGTCATGTGGGATTTTATTTTCGACCGCAATATGGGACCACACGCTCGCGGTGTCGGGTACGTTAAGGACGAAGCTGTTGGGAAATACACGTAATTGTCTATGATCTGTCAATTTTAAGACTTTTTCTCGTCATATTTTGTGTATTACATGGCTTTGTGTTTATTTCTAGGCCACAAACCTACTTGGAGGATGATTTTGCCTGCAAGCATGGAAAGCTTTATATATCAAACAGCTGTGCTTTTTCAGACTATTCAGTGGATTGTCGTGGTAACGGTAGGCACCGGTCAGGTAGAGAGACGGAGAGACAATGGTGTCTCACACTGTGAGGTTATTGAGCGTTACTCAAATAAAGTGAAAGGACTGGTGAAAGCAGATGTCACAGAGCTGCCTTGGTTTACGGGTTAAATATGAACGTTCAGGATTATATCACACACGCACA
>NW_004799364.1:3995-6370 GCF_000002075.1 Aplysia californica | reverse complement strand
GAACACACACACACACACACACACACACACACACACACACACACACACACACACACACACACACACACACACACACACATACGAAGACGCTCATGTTCATGGTGAAGGTTTAATATCTCTGGCCATGTTATTATTATCTCATCAGATTTTCGTTTTTGTTTTTCAGAGTGAACCTGTTATGTACGAAACACAACTTCACGAATGCCCGAATACCTATACTTATCATTTGTACTTTAATTACGTGAAAATGTCAATGTTATTTTCTCTTTTTCGAAATGACAAACATAATACATTTTTTTTAAATGTGAAAGTTTAATCTCTTCAACATTCCATGATTGTATGACATTTAAGACTTTTTTTGTATTAACAATGACGTTGTAAAGCACTGACTTTCATGGTGTGTAATAATATATTTGTATGAAAAAAACATCGGCGTTGCCTTTTCATTACTTCTTCAATATTCTTTTTCGGGGATGGCTACTGGTGGAGAGAAAGGGGAGAAGGAGGCGTCTTTACTCGTCTTTTTGGTGGTTGTCAAAACGAAGAATAATCAAGCGCTAGTATTCAGTTTTCATTCTGTAGCTTTTATGAATTACGTCTTTCTGGTTTTTGGTGAGAGTGTCTTTTTTCTTCTGGTAAGTGTTTTACGGCGATGGCATCTCTATAAGGTCACATGAGCGTGCGGGACACATTAAACATTTTCAGTCGGTAGGAAATTTTGAATTTTGCTCTCGTAGCGGCCGAAGCCTACTTTTATCGATTTTGGACTCAAAGAACTGTGCATTTTCAGACTATTCAGTAGATTGTCGTGGTAGCGGTAGGCACCAGTCAGGTTGATAATATGTTCTTTAACGTGCGCAACTTGCACACGGGACCTCCCAGATTTTTCACCCTTGTCCGAGAAGGCAAGGTATAGATCTTACCTACCATAAGATCAGGAGTGGGGCTGAAAGACAACAATAAGAAGGAGCCAAGGAGTAGCTTTAGAAAGGATGCAGAAAGAGTCAGGAACCCAGAGGAGTGGACAAAGGAGGTGAGGGGACGAGAGCAGGAAGTGGAGACGAAAGCAGACGACAAAACATTGTACAGAGCAGGAAAGGGTGTAAAAGGAGAAATTTTAGAGAAGAACATTTTCCCGTCGCATTCCGGAATCGTACCCAGGGCCTATTGAATGAGAGGCGAACACCTTAACCTTAAGACCTCGAGAGCCCCCTTGAGAGTGTCTGCATGTTTGTTTTTCTGTCTTCGTGTGTGTTAGTTAAAAGTACATGTACGTGTTTACCCTTGAGTTGTGAGCTGATGGATTTGGATACCCGTGTGTTTTCTGCTGTGTAATCTTGCTACCTTGTACGTGCTTGCAAACGTAAGGGTTTACAATAATATTATACTATATTCGTCGTGCTTATATTTAGAGAAAATAGCTTACTTGGTTTCATCGCTTCTAGGCCCAGCACTATTAGATATCAACGTGCGTACACTGTTCTCTAAATGGCGTCTGTGGTATAGCGGTTAGGCGCTTCGATGTCGCACGCAGGAGACCCGAGGTCAATTCCCAAGTTGGGAGACATTTTTGTCTAGTATCTCAGTCTTTCTGCTGGGGTGCTAGATCTACATGTGTATATCCCTTTCAGCTCCTGACAGGGCAGGACCGGAAGCCCGCCTTCTAGATGATCTCAATTGTGTCAAAACAAAAAACAAAAACAACCACCACCAAAAACCAAACACACACATTAAAAATATGTTAACACTGCTTTCTGTTACTTGGACTTCACTCCACCTCATCTATAATAAACGATACAAGCCGATGTTTAGCTGGAGCGTAATGGTTGGGCTCTTTGTCATGCTCGTTAAAAGCTTGAGTTTGAGTTCCACATGGGGAAGACACGCTTATACGGGTGCCCACTACGGCTGGATCGGGCCGATCGCCCGACCCGGTTGCCTGAAACTGAAAACAAAGACGTTTGTTTTTGAGGTGACCAAGTCCAATCTGCCGATCCCATCCGTAGTGGCCACCCCGTATTACTCTATTTGTATTCTTTGCACTCTGAACGGTATATCTGCTGGAATAGATTTCACACCATCGGCCCTAATATACAGGGCGGAAGCAGCCTACTTCCTAAATTGGATTCTATAAATTGTGTTGATAAGGGCGTCTGACATTTACGACATCTGTACAACAATATTTACGAGCAAAGTACTCGTGCTGTTGTCCTGTAAGCCAGTCCTTCTGATAACCAGTTTTATCTTTGTAAGAAACAACCTTCAGCTAAATGATGTAACAAAAATGAATACCAGCACTCTCAAACTGTTCTCCCCATCTCCACCCGACAGCCCGAAAACTCCCAACAGACAAACAATTAATGGATCCAGACCCC
>NW_004799364.1:0-2575 GCF_000002075.1 Aplysia californica | reverse complement strand
ATATATATATATGACATATAGCGTGCTCCTTGCGCTTTACAACCATTATTATCACAGCAGACCCTAGAACACTCAGAAACTTTTTGGGCTTTCAGAGAAGCATAACAGTGCAAGCTGCGGATTGTTTGCACTCAGACATTAACAAACTGCCAAGATATTTACTGACTATAGCTGGGTACCCATTTCCACCTGGATACTCGATGAAGTGAGGAAAATTCGTGTTAAGTACCTTTCCCACGGACACAAAGTTGGGTCCCTGACAGGATTCGAACCCCCAACCTTATGGTTGCCACTCTGAGAACCTATTCACTAGGTCACTTTACACGTGCATTTAGAGGAGAGGGAGAGACGTTCAGGGATACTTCTGCTGGTAAATAGCTTGCATTGGAAAATTGAAAAATATTAAGATCTGACTTTTAGAAAAAAAAATATTAAAAAAATGTTAAAATAAAAAATAAATTATATACTAAAACTCCGTCAAAAATCTGAAGCCAACTCTGAGCTAATATTACTTTTTTAGTGTTCAATTGATTTTACTTTAGAAAAACAAAAAGCACTAAAATCAGGGCCGAGATAATGCCGAGATAGAATATAAAGAAACAGTTAAATGGGTTCAAGTACTCACTTACGCCTGTGGTCCTTTCAAGGAAATTGGCAAAGGACAAGCGTTATCCACTGGGACAGTTTCTCCACAGGTAAATTCGTGACTGAAGAAAGTGGGACTAGATATCTATATCTGGTAGTGAAACGAAGATGTGGGACGAAAACTGGAGAAAACTTGAAGTGAAACGAAGATGTGGGACGAAAACGGGTGCACCGGTCCCCACGTAAATAGGCCTATACGCACAGATTGTAATCGATGTTTATAGTTCTGATCTTTAATCTGTGCTCTGGTGTGGTTTGCTCCTTCTTTTCTTTCAAACATCATTCGTCCTAATCTCTCTTCGTTCTCTTCTTTGTTTGTTACTCTCTGCCGTAAAACTCTAACATCTCCCACCCCCAAAATATGTCCAACAACCCCCCCCCCCAAGAAAAACAAACAAACAAATAAACGAAAATAAAAACAACTGCAGCATCAACAATAAAAAACAAAATAAAAAAGATCCCCCAAAATCAAAACATATGTAGGTCAGCACACGACGCACAAATTTCTTATGAGGTTTCATTGACTCATTCAACGACTAGAGCTATCTGGTCAACTCTAATTATTAGTCTCATACAGGCGACTGCTGCACCAGTATGAAGACATGGCAGCCCATTGTTCTCTTTCTCAGTCTTTGTATAGATTTACTAATGCCTTTTAAAACCCTGTAAGGTTATTTAAAAGACGGGAATTTAGCGTCCATCTCTCACAGGACCGAGCAAGATGAGTAAACTTAAGTGCGCACCGCTCCGCTGGGGACTCGAACTAGGGCCACCCAGTCCCTAAAAATTTCGTAGTATGCCAACAGGGGTAAAAGTGTGCCTGCTCTGTTTGTATAAAATTGAACCATAACTTATTGATACATAATAGAGACATTAAACATCTATGTTTCGGTACTGTTGAGGCCATAATTATGTCTGTGGCATTGTCAACGTCGGGTAGGTCTAATGACAGAATAGACGGCTTTTGAGAGGACTTCGGATGGATTTAGGAGTAGCAAGAACAAGGAGACAATATAATGTAGTTCAATAAGAGGAGATTTTATTCACAAGTAATTATTTTGTTCTATAATATATATAATTCTTTGAGACTCACAAGATACCTTTTATTCATAATATGTTGTGGCCTGCTCAGGTTTTCAGGCACATGCGTTTTTGAACACACCAAAGGTGTTTCAAAACTTTATGACCACCGAAATGTATTGGCTCAGGTAACTCATCATGAAAGAGATACTTTTGTATTCTTATCATCAAAGAAAAAAGACCTCGAACAAGACATCTAGCAACATCGGAAGACCAGTCTTTGCTAGACTCCGTTGAAGTGTCAAAAGATCCATCCAATCTCGTTTCTTTGTGACGAGTGCACTTCCCTTGGCTGGTCACCTCGGCATGACGGTTGGCCTACAGCAAACAGAGCGTGATAGTCCCAATGGACTCATTGCTTTACTTCGAGCAAACAGTAGTCTTCGTTGTCTGTATCTGCAAAAAGGAATAAAGCGTCAACGTGTACTTCTGTTGTTGTTTTTCCCCCCACACTGTGACCATCTGCCCCAACCCCCTTTTTTGGGATTAAAACATGAATGAATGAAATTGACATCTTAAAGCTTTGTGGAACAACTCTCATTTCTCATTGTTTATTCATTTAACACCTCACAAAAATTCTTAGGGGAAAGAACCAGACCCATTATAAAGTTCAGAGAGCTCAGCTTCACCTGAGTCGGAGAAAGATGACAAGACGATGCTTGTCATTAATGGAAAATTGTCTTTAGCGTATAGACTTACTGTTTTTCTCATCGAATTTGATTATTTAAAACGGGAAACAAAACGCTGACAACATAGCTCCTACTGCACCAATTCACCCTCTATAGTGCTTATGTGTGTGTGTGTGTGTGTGTGTGTGTGTGTGTGTGTGTGTGTGTGTGTGTGTGTGTGT
>NW_004799363.1:16169-17180 GCF_000002075.1 Aplysia californica | reverse complement strand
CTCTCTCTCTCTCTCATGCAAGCATTCACGGGTTGAAACAGGGTCCCTCACTCGGTAATCTAGTTTATTGCAGTGCAGTAAAAAGATCAGTTGTACACATTACAGATCTGCAAGTGTGCATTTCTTGCGAACCTTGTGTACACATTCACATTTCTCTGACGATGGTTGGTACTCTCAGTCTCAAGTTTTACACCCTGAACTTCAAATACCGGGGTCACAAATCATGAGGTCCCCGGCAAAGAGGGAGGACGAAAGCTTTCTGTGACAACAGCTGACAGAAGTTGTGTTGATTTTCAGAGATTTGACGAGAGAATGATGAAAAAGGGGGTGAGGTTAAGAGAGAGAGAGAGAGAGAGAGAGAGAGAGAGAGAGAGAGAGAGAGAGAAAGAGAGGGAGAGAAAGACAGAGAGAGAGGGGGTGGGAGGGATGGAGAGAGAAGAATGGGAGAGAGAGATAAAGAGAGAGATAGAGAGAGAGAGATTGATAGACAGACAGACAGACAGTCATACGGGGATAGAGACCTAGGGAGAGCGGGACACACAGAGACTTAATTTAAACGAATTAAAAAACAAACACAACAACAAACTATCAAATAAACACAAGCAATATTTCCAACACGAGAAGTAATCGAACTGCTATTCTTTGCGCACCACGGCGCATAAGAGTCTGACCACGCGACCACCAGACTATCAAGATCGGTGACAGAAGCGGCAACATTTCGCAACAAGGACAAAAGTCATTCTGAGCGCGGAGAAAGCACTTGTTCGGTGCACTACGGTACAGTGCAGGCATAATTGGTTGATAAAACAGGCCATAATATAATTTTAATAATACTAAAAGTGCCGAATATTGGATAGCGGCGTTACTGGATCTAGAGAGTAAAACATATTAAGAAAAGGAGGAGGAAAGATAGATATGGAGGATAGACTGTTTGCTGTTAGAAAGGAAGGAGTAGGAGCAAAGCACACCAGAACACCCGCCAACCACCTACCAATTGTTTGCTCGTTGGTT
>NW_004799363.1:9135-14192 GCF_000002075.1 Aplysia californica | reverse complement strand
GGTAACTTAATGCCCTTTTGCACTGTCGGTGAATAAACGAACTCTTGAGTAAAAGTCGAGATATTTGCAACTGCAGGTGGCGGGTTCGCCTGGTATGAAATAAAAGAGTAACGAGAAAACGCCGGCCAAAATTTGTCTTGGTAAGTGTTTTACGGCGCTCACAACTGCATCAGGTCATATAGGCGCTCGGGACTCGACATTATTAGTGTGGCGGCCGAAGCCTACTGAAATCGAGTTTGCGTCACCAAGGGATCACTAACGTGCGCAAATTGTACACGGGACCTCTGAGATTTTTCGCCCTTTTCCGAGAAGGCTAGGTGTTAGATCTTACCTTCCCTAGACCAGGGGTGTGGCTGAAAGACAGCAGTAAGAAGGAGCCAAGGAGTAGCAGTAGAAAGGATGCCGAAAGAGTCAGGAGCCCCCCCAGCTCTCCCAGAAAAAAGAACTCATGTGTTCAGCTTGTAAGGCACAGCGCCTATTCAGGACAGCATACACAGTGGAGTGGGAAAACCTTGACAACTCTCCAAACAGCCAGAGTTCAAGGACGAAACACAGGGGTTTTTACACCAGGAACAAGCACACCATATAGCCCAGAATGATACCGCCCAGGCCATGGTCGGCCCACAGACTTATATTTCTAAAATCCTAGATTGTGCAGTCTGATGTCTGTCTTGTCCACAACATTGCACACCGTTTGACTCAGTTTAGTGCAAACGAAGGGCACAATGGGAAAAGTGCCGCCAGAGCTTGACTTTTGCGAAATTGATGTTTTGTTCTTCATAAAGGTGCGCACGCTTCGCAGCGAAGTTTTTTTGGAAAGTTAAAGAGCGATATTATTATCTACTAGCTGGGCCCCCTTTCGATAAAAGGAATGATCGGTGCAATAACATCAACTGAAAGTCATTGGCGGACTATATTACACTCTACTGGAATGGAGCAATACATCTTGAGAGAAAAGTTACTCATGTGTTTCCAAGTTGCCAAATACAATTATAGAGTCTAATAGATGTATAGATTGATTCTCTATGCCGCTTTCGTCGTTGCACACTCCATAATTTCAAAGGCGGACGGCTAGTGAACGGAATCCTCACTTATTTACAATGGCGTCTTAGAAGACTGACTTTCCCAAGATAACAATCTAATGAAAAACTGAAATGTAAACTGCAGTGACTTAAGGCTCATCAATGAAACTGTGGACCCTTTAAATGATTCTGAACCACTACTAATTTGGTCAAATTCGAAAGTTAAGTGGTTCGGAAGTTTTAGGCAGCGAAAGTGTGAACTTTCACAAATATAATATTCTAGCTGGGTCCCCTTTCGGTGAAAGGAATGAACGATGCATTAACATCAATTAAAAGTCATATTGGCCTACTCTTTTTACACTGATGGAATGGAGCTATAAATCTTGAGAGAAAGGTGACACGTGTGTTTCCAAGTTGCCAAATATTATATAATAGATGTATAAATTGATTCACTATTCTGCTTTCGTGGTTGTACACTCCATAATTTCAAAGGTGTGGAATCTGCGCACGGCTAGTGAACGGAAGCCTCGCTTGTTTACAATGGCGTTTTTAGAAGACGGACTTTCCCAATATTAGATCTAAACGAAACTAATGAAAAACTGAAAATTAAACTGCAATGACTTCGGGCTCCTCAATGAACCTGTGCACCCTTTAATTGATTCTGAACCACCATTAATTTTGTCAAATTCGAAAGCTAAGTGGTTCGGAAGTTTTAGGCTGCGAAAGTGTGAAGTTTCACAAATATAATATACTAGATAGAGATGACAGTTTGTTATCTAGGAGTATAAATCTATGGCTTCTCGTAACCCTGGGGTACGGGAAAAATTGTTTCCTACATAATATCATATTTATCACAGTGATTTTGGCTACAGCAGGCATTCCCCATCACCGCAGAAACAACGCCATTTTCTTATCGCCCATCAACGCCAATACATGTCTATCTGCTAGGCGTGGAGATTATTATCACAACATGGCGTTCCCTATTGTTTACCTCCCCTTATCCCCGAGGGTTATCTCCCCGACCGACAGTTTCTGTTCTTCCAACAGCCAAGAGCGGCTGTTGTGGACATATTTTTATACTGCTGAATGAATTGTTGGCACAACGCTGTTGTTGTTTTTAGATGATTCATGACGCTCTTCCTTCTGTAACTACATCAATGGGGTTGTAGCTGTTTTACGCCCGATGACAAAGTTAAGATAATTAAGGAGGTGGGCTGCTTGAACTCTTTTCGTCAGGAACAGTCCTATCAGGAAAAACCAGAGCATAGCTAATTCTTCTTCGTCTTCGTCTTCTTCTCCTTTTCCTTCTCCTTTCTCCTTCTCCTTCTCCTTCTCCTTCTCCTTCTTCTTCTTCTTCTTCTTCTTCTTCTTCTTCTTCTTCTTCTTCTTCTTCTTCCAAATATCAGTATCAAATAGTACATGTAAATAGAACAAAACTGCCCCAATGTTCCCTCTCATTTCACTGTCCCCCTTAACCCCTTCACTGCGAGGCGCGAGATTTGAGTAACGGAGCAGGTCTAAGAAAAATCGTGTATTCTCCTGGGTTTCATAACTGTCATTTAATAGACATAAATATTCCCTATAGATCTAGGTTACTTTTACTTTTTTAAAAACTTTTTTTTAAAAAGGGTTTTGAACACTCTCGATCTCATAATGTAAGGGGCAGTGAGCTGATTTCGAGGAGACGACCTTTAATTTGACAAAACTTTGCCCTCCCCTTCACACTCTTAACTCATTCGCTACGCCGAGCCGTAGGGGGCGGCGCGGCTCAAGTGCCGTCAGTACGCTAAGCCGCCCCCGGCGGCTCGAGAACCGACGTTCAATTTTAGTTTGGTTTCTATTCCAATCCACATATCCATGTTAAAATAAAGGTCATAATATAATGTTGACTTCCGGGTCAAGCGTTTCCACCGAAAATCGGAAGTTTTGATTCAGTTTTGAAACATGGTTTCGTAGTTTATTCGACTTTGTTTTATCTCGAAGCCCAAATTATAGCCCAGACGCCAGTCTTAGTACTTTTACTCAACAAAATGTATCATTATTTTGCTCACTAAAGAAGTGTAGGACTCTTCTTTATAATATTGATACTATTGGACGCAAATTGCCGGTGCACTGTGATTGAGAAATCAATATTTTTGAGTGCTAGATCTAGACCTAGATCTAAATAGTCAAAATATTTTTTTCTCCCCAAAATCACTACTTTTGGGTGAAATTAATCAAAAAGTACCACTCAAGACATGTATAGGTTTATTCCAAATGCAATTCTGAATAATAATTCATATAAGTTACGCGAATTTTTTTGTGTTTGTGATCCTTTTTTCAAAATTATTTAAAAAATTATTTTTTTCAATATCGGATGTTATGATCCTAATGTACAAATATTATGGAATGTATGTAAATAACTGCACATTTTTCAATATTTTCCTGTTCTATATACAGTTATGGTTATTCTGAGGTATCATTTGACTAGGTGCAAACATATTTTTTTAGTTTCACCTGAGATTATAAATTTTTTATTTTCCAATTTCATCCGCATCCAATCACAATTGTGTTGCATAATCGCCTCTTACAGGAACCAAAGTTGAAAAATACGCAAATAAAAAATGCAGATGTATTCTACAAACCATACTGAAAATGTTGGTATATAATATGTTGATATTTATTTGAATTTATGGCCCCAAAGACCTGTGAACTGCGCACTAGTCATTATCTCATTTCGCCCTCCCGAAAAGAATTCGTCCACAAGCCGAAAATAATACGTAGCGAATGAGTTAAACAATATATCCCCCTCAGTAACTAAAACTTGCAGGATAAAGTCAAGGAGGGTGAGAGGTGTGAGTGGTGGCTGGGAAAGGAGGCAGGGTGGATGGGGAGGATGATGGGGTTAGAGCGACACGTTTTTACGTTGAGCGTCTATGGGTAGAGTGCTGGGGGCTGGAGGGAGGAGGGAGATGTAAGGAGGAATAGATTTATTATGAAACATAGGAGTTTGCTTTTTCTTATAGTCCAACCAGAGAGACCAACTCAGGCCATGCACGGAAGGGGTTACATGTAAGAGTTAAGTTCTTCACACTTTAAGACGACGCAACTATCAAGCAGAAATAAAAATCATCCAATTGGGTCGTTGAAAACTCTTCTGATGTTTATCGAGAATACCCTAGAATCACAATCTTGGGGAATAAGCAGATTCAACTACAACAGACAAGTTTGCGATCTACATCAAGTTGACGAGCTGCTTTCTCAAAGAATGTAGAACTAAATATAAAATATTCATTTTTCATACAAATACGCATTAATAACATTGTGTACTTAAGGAAGTCTTGCGGACAGTGTTAAAAAGAATTCAAGGACTCTTTTCATAATTTAGCTGGGTAAGATATGAATTAAAATGTTTAAATAGTTATGTAAATAACACCCCTCACCGCGAAAATTGTGAAAAGGGTTTCAGGAGATCTCTATAGAAGGATAGAGTTGTCAATATTATTTACATCGCTGTTGTCCAAACAGCTACCTCACGCGGTAATTGTGTCGTGCGTGTTTGTGTGGTTCCAGTCGCCCGGTCGTTGGAAACATACGCATAACTTTGGTTAATAGTGTAGATAGAGATACAATCCTGTATTCCTGGAGGCCCAAACATTGGCGCTTTTGTTGTCAATGGAACGGCAGGTACAAAAAGTATGACCTCTAATACACACACATACACATGCAGGCACACACACATATACACATGCAAACACACATACACACATACGCACGCTCACACACGCACGCAATATAGACACACGTATAAACACAAACGCATACACACGCACGCCTTAACGCGCACACTTACACGCACATCTACACACTTACGCACACACATACATACATGCACACGTCTGCGTACACAGACTGATATGTCCACACACATACACACATAATACACTCACACACGTACATACATACACACATATGCGCGCACATACATACATACATACATACACACACACACACACACATACACACACATACATACATACATACATACATACATAC
>NW_004799363.1:4313-6726 GCF_000002075.1 Aplysia californica | reverse complement strand
GTTTTAGAGTTTAGAAAGTCAAGACAGACAAAACAAAACAACAAAGAGTCAGGCAGAAACATCAGACAGACAGACAGAGAAAACTGACATACTGACAGAAACAGCACACAAGGAGGCAGAAACACTAGATAGACAAACATAACAATGAAAACCAGACAGGGACTTAACTTACAGGCAGACAGAAGCAGCAAAGAAAAAAAACAGGAGGAACAAAGAAGCTCGTGAAGGCAGCGGGTTCGTGAAAGTAGGATTTCTCAGGAGGCCAATAGGGTTAAAATATTAAGGATGATGCGATAGAGATAAGTAAGGTATAAAAGGAGAAATTGGAAAAATGAATATGTCATGTTGGCGCTGATAAGGGGGGCTTTGGGTGGATAAAAAGGTGGACAAGGAGGATGGGTGAGTAAAAAAAACCCCTAATATTCTCCTGGTAGCATTTCCAGGTAGGTTTGGATTGTTATAACGGGTATGCCATAACGATTTACCACAGGTCTAGGATCTATTTCAGGGAGGTGTTGAGAAAACTTCAACTTTTTTTTCCAAAGCCTGGATCGTAAACAGCTTGTTCTTAGATCACAGACTGTCTGATCTAGACGTGAGCCAAAAATAGATTCATCGCTGAGTTCGGCAAATGGACTGGCTTCTCACTTCTGACAGCACGCATTGTACGCAGTTTACAATTTTAAAATAATTAATGATAATAAAATTATTAATGTAGGTATATTAAGTTGGGGTCTCTCGTGGCCTTGAGGTTAAGGTGTTCACCTCTCATTCAAAAGGTCCCGGTTTCGAATCCGGACAGCGACGGAAATTTTCTTCTTTAAAATGTTCTCCTTTCTCATCCTTTCCTGCTGAGTAACAATGTTGTATGGCCTTCTTTCGTCTCCTCTTTCTGCCCCCACCCCTTCGCCCCATTTGCCCCCACCTCTTGGCTCCTGACTCTTTCTGCAGCATTTCTACTGCTTTTTCTGTGCTCCTTCTTATGTCTGTCTTTCAGCCACACTCCTGATCTTATGGTAGGTAAGATGTACACCTAGCCTTCTCGGACAAGGGAGGAATATCTCGGAGGTTCCGTTTGCAAGTTGCGCACGGTAAAGATCCCTTGGTGGTCCAAAATCGATAAGAGTAGGCTTCGGCCGCCACCCTGGCAAAATTCAAAATTTTCTAACAATTGAAAATTTTGGTGTGTCCCGCACACTCATAAATAAATTAAAAAATAAAACGTCCCACGATTTTGTGGTATCTACTCGGTTCATAATATCCATTTGTCAATATGTATATTATTTTACATCTCATTTTTGACAGATTCCAGGTGGCTTTCATTGGGCATCTACGGACAGTATGAAAATTATTATTTTGTTTAAACGAGAATTTCAACCCTGATGCACACATTGTGGGGTTTTCCACCCACATGAAAATGCGTTTAGTGTGTGATATATTAAGTAGGATCCCCGGCCATCCACACACGAGGATTCCACAATTTTTGTTCTCGTTATTTTCCTTTTGTGAGTTAATTTGATATTCTATGCATTGTTAAATCAATAAACTTTTTATCTTGTGTATATTCAGTATAATGTTGTACTGAACAAATCAATTATTTGCTCTGCGCTTGACCTTTTGTCAGTTATCCGGCCCACTTTGAGAAAGATTAGATGAACCCTGACCAAACCATTGCTCTACAGACGATTGTGTGATAGTCTACGTATTGAAAACGTATTATAATATAAAGGAATCATATTAATATGCTTGTGCTCACTGTTATAATCGCCACACTCCATTCTTTATTAAAAAACTTTGCTGCTGCGTGGACCTCACCATTTCGCCTCCCGAAAAGGACGAAACAACTGTCTCGAAAGAGTCGAGAGCGCGAGGCACCTTTCCCCCATTGCCCCTTCATTTGATTCAAATAGTGCTCTACTCGGTGAAAAGGAAATAGAATGTGAAAATGCACTGCCTAGGACATTGTAATACAAGTGTATTATCAGAACAGAATAATATTCACTTTATTCACGAAAGGGAGTTTTAAAGAAAACAACAGTGCAGGATGTAAAGTCGACAGCAGATCATGGCACATTATTACTCATCTGTTTAGTTTCGGATGTTTTTTGGGGCTACGTTTTCTCTGTATTCTTTCTTTGTTCTTTGTGTGTTTTTATTGTGTGTTTATTTGCTTTTACTTTTACATTTTCGACGTTCTTTCAAAGAACGTGGAGCACAGGTCGTAAAGCCGGCGTCTTCGTGATTATGACAAACAGAGCCACGAACATAATTTGGTTGATTGCCCACAATTTTTTAGAACTGGCGCTCCCGGTACAAGAGAAACAGTGAGAGAGAAAGAGAGAGAGCGAGAGAGAGAGAGAAAGAGAGAGAGAGAGAGAGAGAGAGAGAGAGAGAGAGAGAGAGAAAAAGAGAG
>NW_004799363.1:1953-3715 GCF_000002075.1 Aplysia californica | reverse complement strand
AGAGAGAGAGAAAGAGAGAGAGAGAGAGAGAGAAAGAGAGAGAGAGAGAGAGAGAGAGAGAGAGAGGGAAAGAGACAGAAATAGTTCAAGCATGAGTGACGGTGTGATTATATAACTAATTATATAAACAGACCAACAGAGAGGCAGACACACATCAGACAGACAAGCATTCAATGATCAAGGAATGAAAACCTCTGATCGATGATGTCGAGAAAATATTCAACTTTGCAAGACGGTCATCAACATGGACTGCCGTCGGACTCCACAGTGGTCAATCTTGGGGCTGGGACTGCCTGAGGTCACGGCAATGAACCGCCCTCCGGCCATGACTGTTTAGCTCGAAGTCAGAAACACATTGGCCACAGACGTGGTAAAAAAGACAAGTGGCTCATCAGCTGAAAAAGTTATCAACATTAAACGAATATTGATGGAAAGACTTTACAGAACTTTCCGCCCCATGATTCTAAAACTTTGTCTCACATATTTCTGGTTAACAACAAAAGGGTGGACCCTGTCGCATGCTGGAGACCCAAATTCGATTTACAAACGGGGAGAAAACTCTTATCGTTCTACTGGGAGGTTGTATTCTTCTCAGCCCGAGTTGGCCTTGACAGGCAGGATCGGAGTCCCGCCTCCTAAATAATGGAGGCGTAAAACAACACCTATATTTCAGTAGGTGTTTTTAGTTGAGTTCAGTTTGAGCAAAGAGAGCCATAACTACACAAGAATAGCCTTTTAGTGCAAGTAAAAAAAGAGATAGACAAAGAAAGAGTAGAAGGTGAAGGAAAAAAGTAAGTTATGTAGTCATTCTTTATCCCTTACTGGTGTTGGAATTCCAGTTACAATAGAGTTGATCTTTTATCTTTTGTAGTTGTTATTGTTGTTGCTTTTTTGTTCGGGAAATCAAAACCGCTGACAACAACAACAAAAACAACAAACAAACAAACAAACAAACAAAAAGCAACCCCCAAACCCCCCAAAAACAAAAACGAAACAAAATAGTCAACGCCATAAAAAGCCAAACGAAGGGTTATTTTAGCACGAGTCACTCGATTTCCTGACTCAGTTCAGATGAGAAAATAATGCACCAGTCTATGTGGTGTAGTCGTTAGACACATCCCCGTTTCACACAGAAGACCCGAGTTCAGGTCCCTTAACAGCAGCGTTTTTATTAGATACGTCGCATTCCTTGCAACCCAGATTGGCCCTAATACTCAGGGTGAGAGCCCTCCCCCCCCCTCCTAAATGACCTACATTGTGTAATCGGAAGCAAGGAACAAAGGGAAGTAAAGACGTAAGACCACCCGTGGCAAACTAACTGGGTATGTTTTCTTAGAGGAAAGAACCCTACCGCTCTCAAGTCATTACGTCAGATATACAATGCTGGCCTTCTTGGGCATTCTGAAAAGAAAAAAAAAATGTAATTGTAGATGTTCTACGCCCTATCGGCTCAATCTAGATCGATGACGTGCTGCCTCGACACTGCCTATTAGGACCAACGCGGGCTGAGAGTGATACAAACGTCCCAGCAGAAAGATGGATACATAATGATATACATCATCATTGCCTTTCTCACCCTCCACCAGGGTATAGGCAACGAACAGATTTTAATACTTTTTACCTTTCTCTATCCTGGGCTACATATGATATGCATATACTTGATTAAAATTCTCCACTCACGACAAATGAACTCACGTCTTTTGCTTTCGACAGTCGCGAGTGTTAAGTGGAAATCAGAACTACTAAACTGTGGATGCGTTTT
>NW_004799363.1:0-1415 GCF_000002075.1 Aplysia californica | reverse complement strand
AGGGGAGCAAGGATAAGAAATTGGCTTAAAATGTGTTAGGGAGTGAGGATGGAAGAGTTATGTGAGCATTCCATTGGAGAGGACAGACGATCTTTAACAAGCGGTCGGAGTACTCTAAAATAGAAAGGTTGTAAACGTTTTTTTTATCCCCCCCCTCCCCCCTTTACACAAACGTAAAAAATAACAACCAATAAACAAACGGAAAAGTAAAACCACAAACAAAAAGCAAAATATGAAAACAAATATCTATCAAACAGAAAAAACAATCCCATACACCCAAAACAAGAGGATACAATTAATTTATATTTTTTGTAGGCGGGCTACTTCTCGCCTTGAATGTCAGGGCCAAGACGAGGTGAGATGAAGACGCTGGAATCAAACTCCCGTCTTCAGAGAACAAAGGCTAATAGCCAAACACCTGCACTAATGACTCAGATGGAGTGATTGGACCGTAGCATCTAACTACTTTATCACTTTATCGAACTAAGAAAAATAATTGGCTTTAAAAATACCAAGCTTAATAGCGTCAATAATAATATTATGATGTTTTAGCCCCTGTCAATGGCCCAATACTCCACCATGATACCTACTAAGCCATCAACAACGAGCATGTTGTAATACTACGTGTTTTTAATTGACATAAAAGTGCCAGAATATGCTAACAATATAATATTAATTGTAAGCCTGGATCATGGAACCGTGTTTATTTGTTGTTTTTTTTTTTTTAAACCCTATCCGTACGTCGTGTTTTACTATCGTATCCATACAACGTGGGGAACTCTGTGCCACCACTTTCAAAGAGGAAATTTGCTCGTTAATCCGATTCGTACGCTTTGCATAGCAGTGTGTCAAAATGATTTTTTGAAAAATATTGAAAGTTTCAAAGAGATCTTCGTCCTAGAAGTATTCTAAAACTTGAAGAATTCAACCCCGGGGTACAAAAGGACCCAAAGGCGTTCGGAAAAGATTTTCCTGTCCATTCATTCTCTTGAATCTCACGCCACCTGAGGCTGTGATGTGATTACTCAGCTCTTCACCGTTGCATGCAACAGGCGTGACTTGGATTCCTATGTGAGGAAGTCTGATTCATCCCCCATCTTGAGATGGCTGTTTCCGCAACATTCAATTTCCCAGTTGAGTTTAATTGTATTGATGGGGGCATTTAAAAGTTATTACTTGAGGAGCATCAAGCCTTCAACATCCTACAAAACTCCTGACTACTAATATAAATAACAAAATGAAATACATAAAAAATGCCATACAAATCGCTAAACCAACAAACATAAAAAGCAAAGTGCAGGAAACGAAACACAAAGCACAATAAATGTAACATTAAAAACCCCGAACAACCCCCCCCCCCAAAAAAAAAATATAATAAAAAACCCAAAAAACTCTAAACAACAACAACAACAAAC
>NW_004799362.1:15820-17227 GCF_000002075.1 Aplysia californica | reverse complement strand
TGTGTGTGTGTGTGTGTGTGTGTGTGTGTGTGTGTGTGTGTGTACTAATGTTTCAGCTCTTACAGAGATCAAGATGGAAAGTAGCACTGCTGCGCGGTAGAGAAGAAGGGAGCAAATAAAACACGACGATGAGGGAACAGAGTGATTAGATGACACTTGAAGGTATAAAGTTATTAGTTTGTATTATTTACCAAAAACAAACTGTGTGAATATATAGCGTATTGCATAAAAAAGAAAAGAAAAAAAGAAAGAAAAAACAGTTTTAAAAAAAAGAAAAGAAAGAAAGGAACACAAAACATGAAAAAGAAAAAAAGAGGGAAAAAAAGAAGAAAAAACCACTACTTTACAGAAGTTTGCAGATTATTTTTATTATTTTGTCTCCAAGTTGCTGTTCCTGGTTAATGACAACGTCACAATATTGTTTCCTCCTTTCGTTTATAAACGTCTTGTTTTTAATTTGTAATTATTTATCGGCGGGTGAACGTTGCCACAGTTAGGTCGTACTTCTTTCCCTTCCCTTTGTTGTTTCTGTCAGTCTGTCTGTCTGTCTGTCTGTCTGTCTGTCTGTCTGTCTGTCAGTCTGTCTGTCTGTCTGTCTGTGTGTCTGTCTGTCTATTTGTCTATCTTGCTTTCCCCCAGCACTAAATGACAGGCGACGTGTTTCTCTTTACTCAAACAAACACATTTATTAATGAAAAACAAAATAGAATCTTTAAATAAAACGATTTTATTAAGATTCTTGATTTTTGGAGGTGGTTGGTGGGCCTTTGGTGTGGTTAGCTCATTTTTTCTATCAAAATTCAATTGTCCTAACTTCTTCTTTTTGTTGTCTTTGCATGTCATACTCTATTTACACCTGTAATCTTCGCCACTTATATGACCTATATGTACTGCAAATACGGTAAAACTCTTATAAAAACTAAACTGAAAAATGAAAGTTTTTGGGGGTTTTTAAACAGAGCACAGATATTGTTGAAGGTAAAATTCAAATAAAACAGTTGGCTGGAGTTCGTGAGTAATAAAAATGAGGTTAGGCTCTCAGAGTCGCAACCGTAAGGTCGTGGGTTAGAATCCCGTCAGCGACCCGACATTGAATCCTTTGAGAAGGCACTTTGCACGAATTTTCCTCACTTCACCTGGGTGGGAATGGATACCCAGCTGTAGACAGGGAAAGATCTTGTCAGGTTATTAGTGTTTGAGCGCTTAATCAGCTGCTTGCACTGCATGCTTCCCGGGAATCTGAGAATATTTTTTTCTGAGTGTTCTATGATCTGCTGGTGGAATAATACAGTGTTAAGCGCAATAGAGCTTTCTGTCCAGCGGTGTTATGTGCTATACAAATGCTATTTATTGTATAATTAAATATCGAATGAAAAAATAGAACATGGAGAGGCTGGTAGACAGACA
>NW_004799362.1:13935-14677 GCF_000002075.1 Aplysia californica | reverse complement strand
CATGGCTGGGGTGTTGCTTGTTGTTAGCAGAAACAGAGTGTCGCTGGTGAGTCGTTGGCATAAAGAATATCATAGACGTTTTCGACTTTTTAAAATTTGGCGTTAAGCAATATACAGTAGGACCTGCTCTAACGGCCATCTTTATAAGACAGTCATCCGTTCAAATGGCCACTCTGCATTTTTCACATTACAATGACTGTGTATATAGACCTCACCTGTCTAAGACAGCCATATTCCTTTTCGACAAGGGTGGCCGTATTAAACAGTTTTCGATTGTACTGATAGCCCAAAAGTAGGGTGGGCTTACTTTTTACCAACCTCACCATATCAGACACAAAGCTCACATTTCGGAATTTGTCGGTGACGGAAAAAAAAAGTTCCGCACAATGGGACGGGAACGAAGGTTGCCCACTTCCTAACTCAGTGACGCAGAGAAAAATAGGTCCGCTGCTAATAATATTAACAAATTGGTGTATTCAGAAAAACCAAGCACATGTTTGTTGATTATATCAGTCTTTGATACCCCCTCCCCCTTCTTCCTCTCCCCTTTCCACCTCCGTAAAATAAGACTAGAAAGGGACACCCCAACATACATATGGAATAAAACAGATTAGATCACACATATACAAAGAAAACAATTTGGAGAGAAAAGGACAGTAGATATTTGATAGAAAAGGAACAAACCAAACCAGAGCACCCGCCAACAACCTGCCGTCTTACGTTGTGCTACCTCTTTTTTTAA
>NW_004799362.1:5291-6846 GCF_000002075.1 Aplysia californica | reverse complement strand
GGTGTACATGTGTGTGTGTGTGTATGTGTGTATGTTTGTGTGTGTATGTGTGATGTGATGTGGTGTACATGTGTGTGCGTGCATGTGTGTATGTTTGTGTGTGTATTTGTGGAATGGTTTGCATGTCTGTGTGTGTGCCAGTGTGAGATATGGTAAGACTCTTACTAAGAGTGTGTATGCAGAATGAGAAGAGAAAAATTATCAGTGTAAGAGAAAGAGAGAGGGGCAATAAGATCGTAAACAAGATTGGGTGGGGGGAAACGGAGAGCTAAAGGAAGAAAAGAAAGAAAGAAAGAAAGAAAGAAAGAAAGAAAGAAAGAAAGAAAGAAAGAAAGAAAGAAAGAAAGAAAGAAAGAAAGAAAGAAAGGGATTGGGTGAAAAGAAGCAGCTGAGAGAATCTGAGGAAGTAAAGATTGATGTATGTGTGTGAGGTGGGGGAGGGGTGGGGGGCATCGAAAGGGTAGCAATCAACGATTCACGTTTACGTACATGTGTATGTGAATTGTATGTGAAATCTTTCTGCAGTACTCCGATCTTTTATCAATTATTCCTTTGAAATTAATTTTTCCACTATAATAATTTCGATAAAGTCTGCCGTTAATGCGTTCTATGGGAAGCAGGTTCACGGAAAGATTAAATCTCAGCAGCAGTTGGGAAGCTTGGCATCTGTTATGGTAATGAGATGACCAATCGATATCTGTTTCTTGACCACCCGTTAGATGACCTTCCTCGGTGAGGGCACAGAGATAGAGGACTATAATATTCTTCTCCCTTCTCCTTAAAGCTGTGCACAAGGGTCTTTGGCGAGGTAGTAGTAGTAAGGCGTTTCGTCGTCGTACGCAAGACACCCGAGTTCAATTCCCTAGTGGAGCAGTTTTCTTCTTTTTTTAAATCGAGTTATGTCGGTCTTTCAGCGGGGATGTTGCATCCCTCTCCAGTAGTCCTGTCAGGCAAGTTCCTAACCGGCTTGGTAAATGAGCTACATTGTGTAGATTTATTTTCTTTGGAAGGTTGGTTGGGGGGTTGGGGGGGGGGGGGGGGGGGGGGGTAAAACACCTACATAAGAGTGGTGCTTGCCAACCGGGACGATATCAACCACTGATGGGTAATTTGGTAATTTTGATGGGTGGTGGGAATCATTCGGGAAGTGACGGGAGTTATTCAATGCCCCGCTTTAAAATACATGTAGGTGGACTGAGCGAAGATATTAGTCTCTTAAAGAGAGCAAAAGAGGGCTCTAAGAAGGTGGACCAGCACTGTCTAAGAGGGATCGGCGAGACGGGAGTGGGGGGGGGGGGGTCGTTAGCTCAGTTGGTATCGTGCTGGATTACGCAGCGCATGGATTGGGTTCAAATCCCGCAACTGGGCGTTCTGAATTAAAGTTGTCTCAGGGAGGTTAAACAGTAAGGTACTCCTTGGGTTGTCTTGGCTCTCCACCCACTTGGTTCAAAGCTTTCGGAAACGGACGTTAAATTCGGAGTTCATAAGTTTTAAATTATCTTACAGTGTTGAAATAGGCGTTAAATGCACATACACCCACACACACACACACACT
>NW_004799362.1:2991-3976 GCF_000002075.1 Aplysia californica | reverse complement strand
GATGTTTGTAGATTCTATTTGGTTTACATAGCGGGCAAAAGACATGAGTTTAAATATTATGTGTGGAAAATATGAATCTCTCATGGAATATCTCCGACATTCTTCTGTGATGTTGACGTTTACAGACAGTATAGAAACAGTCTCCAGTTTTTTTGGGTTTTTTTCATGCTAGTGTTTAACATCGACACAGTTTAAATCTTTTAAGAGGCGGGATTCGACCCTGCCTATCAGTGCCAACAATTAGCCCCAACCGTTACACCACAGACGCTGGTTTGAGGACTGACTGATGTTCATCAAATTGATGGGGGCATAAGAAACCAAGAATCTAGCTTACTACTATAAACAATCAACCAAACTTCTGGGGGTTTTTAAAGACCGTTTTTATTCTGTCGAAAACTCTTTGCAGGTGATTCGAGGGCGTTACTGGTAGGTTCTACTTCTTTATTTCCCCTCTGTTGTTTCTGCCTGTCTGTCTTACTTTGCCATAGCACTAGGTGGTTATTATTGTGTGATGTGTCTCTCTTTACTCAAACATACAAACAATTTACAAACAAAAGATAAAAACTTTTGTCTTGAGGACTCACTTTTGTTTCTGGTGTAGGCAAACAAACAGAAAGTCAATATGCAAGCTATATTCCGTAACATGTTTGTTTAAATGTCCCTGTCTGTTCATGTGTCTTACTCTGTGGGTCCCAAAAACTCTTTTGCCGTATGAGCTCACCTTTGCTTATGGACTGCGCAAGCGAAAATAGCAGGCCAATGTGTAACCACTGGAGAGGAATTGTTGTGGGGAGGGAGAGGAGCGTGGGACTATAATGACGTGTCTCTCACAAATACATGCACACATGCTATCACACATACGCACTTTGATGTATCTATATACACACATGCGATCTCTGTCTCTCTCTCTCTCTCTCTCTGTCTCTGTCTCTCTCTCTCTCTCTGTCTCTGTCTCTCTCTCTCTCTCTCTCTCTCTCTCTGAGAG
>NW_004799362.1:0-1299 GCF_000002075.1 Aplysia californica | reverse complement strand
TTGAGGGTGGTATCATTGATTTTGATATTGTATGTTGGGGTTGGAGTTTTTCTGCTTATCACCATTGTTTCGGTTTTCTTGATGTTTAGGCTTTATAGAAATTGAATATGGGACGCGGTCTTTAGAGAAATGGAATACGGAACAAGTCGTTAATTTTTCTACAGTAAACAGGGTTTATGACTTTATCAATAACTCCAAAAGTACAAATATTGACGAGCACCTGAATCCATCATGTCATTACAAAAATTAGATGTGTAGACGGTTCTTTAAAGAAGTCGATTACGGAACACCTGGTCTTCAAAGAAATCGATTACGGGACACCTGGTCTTTAAAGAAATCGATTACGGAACACATCCTTTATTGAAATTGAATATGGGACACGGCCTTTAGAGAAGTGGAATACGGAACACGTCGTTTAGACAACTCGAGTACGGTACACGTCCTTCGAAAAACTCGACTACGTACACCTGTTCTTTAGCAAAGATCGTACATAACTAGATAGTCCACTTCTCTCTCTTTGAGCCAATTAAAAAAGTGTCCTCAAAATCAGGTGGTGCCCTCTTCGAAAAAGTGCAGTTACCCTACTTGTGTGAAAAACAATTGAAGCGAAACTAACAAACTGTGCAATTCCTATTCTTCATCGAAAAAGAGCTTCAAAACAAAGACTGCAGCGCCATCTGAGCCAATGCGCGGACTTCCGCAGACACTTCTTTATCTGAGTGAACTATCTTGTTATGTGCGCTCCTTGTCTTTAAAGAACTTGAGTATACAACACGTCGTTTAGAGAAACCGAATACGGAACATGTCCTTTAGGATATAGAAATTGGGGACGGAACATCTGCTCTTTAGAGAATTCGAGTACGGAACACATCCTTTAGAGAACTAGAGTACGGAATGACTGTTTTTTAGAGAGCTCGGAAACAGAACACATCCTTTAGAGAGCTCGAGTACGGAATACACCCCTTGCGACATACAGGAAATGCAGCCGCTACCTGTTATCACCCTTTCCGACCTTTCAAGACGCCCACGATGACATCCAGAGGAACAAGCCATTTCTGTAGCATTCTGGTGAAATCAGGTGCTCGTCAAAATAAAGAAAGCGAAATACCAGACCTCTGTCTGCCTGTTCGGCAATTTCTGTAGATTTTTATGTTAAACTCAAAACCGTTTATGTCCTTTTAAAACACATTTCTGTGTGGATTTTTACTGAAAAATGTTGATAAAAAAGCAGCAAATAAAAATGCAAATTTGCAGGTCCCAAGTACACTCAACCTTGGAAGTCACCAAACTTTGACGTCC
>NW_004799361.1:14830-17184 GCF_000002075.1 Aplysia californica | reverse complement strand
GGCTATATCTTTTCCACTCTCATCGACGCTGTTTCTCTCATCTAACAGGCGCGCTGTTGTGACTCTTTATTAAGTCCTTAGAGGCTACATATTCCGCATTCCTCGTCCACCCCCGATAGGAGCTAAACAAGCAGACATTAACAAGAACTGTAGATGTTTGACTCAGTCAAACCACATATAGTGGGTGGTTGGCGGGTGCTCTGGTGTGGTTTGCTTCTTATTTCCTATCAAACATCTATCATCCTTATCTCCCCGTCTTCTTTTTTTATGTTTGTTACTCTCTTGTGACACCTCTACTCTAATCTTCTGGCGCTCATATGACCCTATGCAGTTGCGAGCGCTGTAAAACCTCTACTAAAACTAAACTATACCTCAGATGGAAGTTAGACTAGGAGGTCCAGCCTCTTGAATACCCTTTCAGCGTTAAAAATGCGTTAACATACACGTGGATATATACACTGACAGATGAAGCAGGCTGGAAGGTTTTGTTTTTGGAACCAGTGTGGTTTAAAAAAATCGCGTTAGTTAGATTTTTACGGCACTAATAGCAGAAATAGGTGATAATAGCTTCTAGTAAAAGTGGCGACTTTTAGACTAGAGGAGTTACAAGAGAGAAAGATACAAAGAAAACAGGAGGGGGGGCAACGACGATAGATGTTTCACAGGAAAAAGGAGTAGCAGCACGCTAGACAAGAGCACCCACCAACCACCCACGCAGAGCACAGGGCAGTTCCAGACTGTATGTTTACGATATTGTTCATGTCTTTTGTTGAGCAGATAAGGGGCAGCTCTCTTTGTCTACGCCAAGTATTTCATGTGTATTTAGTCGGGGCGCCCAATGCTATATCCACTTGCAATCCCACGGCGGACACTTGCCAAAATAGGCGAGCTTTCTAATATATTATCTTTTAAATACATTGTTTTTTCAAATGCAGGCATCCCCCCCCACCCCCACACCCCCATCAATATAATTTTGTTCATGTAGAAAGCTGTCGTTGATCCTGTCTGTGAGGGACAAGCCGGGTTGAGAAGGATGTAACATCTCCAGAAGAAAGACCGAGATACTCGATGAGTTTCGTTTTTGTAAGAGTTTTACGGCACTTGCAGCACAATAGGGTCATATAAGTGCCGACGATTAGAGGTGTTACAAGAGAGTAACAAACATAAAAAAGAAGGAGAAGGGAGAGATAAAGACGATAGACGTTTGATAGGAAAGAAGGAGCAAACCACACCAGAGCACCCGCCAACCACCACAGGTACTCGATAAACATTCCCCCCCCCCCGGGAATCGAACTCTGGTCTCCTGCGTGCCATGGCAGAGTGGCAAACTGTTGCACCTCAGACACGGGCTCCCACTAGAAAGAGTGGGTGGTTGGCCGGTGCTCTGGTGTGGTTTGCTTCTTCTTTCCTATCAAACATTTATCATTCTTTTCTCCCTCCTTCTTTTTTAAGTTTGCTACTCTCTTGTAACACTTCAAATCATCGGCACTTATATGACCTTATTGTGCTGCAAGTGTCGTAAAACTCTTACTAAAACTAAAACACTAGAGAAGAGAGAAAGAGCCACAGACTTGAGCTATACCGACATCGTATAGTTCGGTCTAACATTCGTGGCGCAACTTATCCTCAAATATCTCTACTTTAACGGCTGTATCAATGTCACCCATACTTTGCTCAGTAGTTTGTATCAATTTCTCTTAAATTAATCATATTATTATTTTCCCGCAACTATTGAGGCTAGATTAAAAAACAAAAACTTTTCTTTATAAATGTATATAAAATTGTATAAATCTCAGTCGCGCGGAAAAAGGAATTGTTCACAGCACTTCCCGCTTCTCACACACCTTTTGTATACGTTTATGGCCTACGTCACAGCTCACCAATGACACTTTTTAGTTGCTAAACTTTTCCGGCTACAAGAAATACAATTTATTGTGAACATATTTATTAATATCTCTTTAACGGATGAATCAATGTCACCCATACTTTGTTCAGTAGTTTATATCAATTTGACTTAACTTAATCATATTATTTTCCCACAACTATTGAGGCTAGATTAAAAAATCCATTTTCTTTAAAAATGTATATAAAATACTATAAATCCCAGTCGCGCGGAAAATGGAATTAATTGTTCCCAGCACTTCCCGCTTCTCACACACATTTTGTGCGGCGCGGCTAAAGTGCCGTCAGTACGCTAAAGCTAAACCGTCCCCGGCGGCTCGAGAACCGATCTTCAATTTTAGCTTAGATTCTATTCCAATCCACATATTCATGTAAAATAAAGGTCATAATATAATGTTGACTTCCGGGTCAAGCATTTCCACTGAAAATGGGACATTTAGATTCAGCTTTGA
>NW_004799361.1:12119-14730 GCF_000002075.1 Aplysia californica | reverse complement strand
ATTTCCACTGAAAATCGGACATTTAGATTCAGCTTTGAAACGCGATTTCGTAGTTTATTCGACTTTGTTTTATCGCAATGCCAAAATTATAGCCCGGACACCAGTCTTAGTTATTTTACACAACAAAGTCTATCATTATTTTGCTCACTAAAGAAATGTAAGACTCTTTTTTATAATATTGATTTGATTGGACTCATATTGCCAATGCACTGTTATTGAGATATCAATATTTTTAGTGCTAGATCTAGGTCTAGATCTAAATTATTGTCAAAATATTTTTTTCTACCTAAAATCACTACTTTTTAAAAATGAAACTACACAAAAAGTGCCACTCAAGACATGTATAGGTTTATTCCAAATGCAATACTGAATAATTCCATATAAGAGGCGAGTGGGTTTTTTTCTGTTTGTGATCGTTTTTCAAGATTATAATTTTTTTTTTTCAATATCGGATGTTTTGTTCAAAATGTACAAATATTATGGAATGTATGTAAATAACTGCAAACTTTTCAATATTTACCAGTTCTATATTCATTTATGGTTATTTTGATGTATCATTTGACTAGGTACAAACATATTTTTTTAGTTTCACCAAAGACTATCAATTTTTTATTTTCAAATTTTATCCGCATCCTATCAAAATTGTGTTGCATAATCGTCTCTAACATGAACCAAAGTTGAAAACTACATAAATAAACATTACATATGTATTCGACAAACAATACTGAAAATATTGGTATATAATACGTTGATATTTATTTGAATTTGTGGTCCCAAAGACCTTTTAACTGCCCACTAGTCATCATCTCATTCGCCTTCCCGAAAAAAATTCATCCACAAGCCGAAAATAATACGTAGCGAATGAGTTAACATCAACTGAAAGTCATTGGCCTACTATATTTACACTCTACTGGGATGGAGCAATACATCTTGAGTTATGCAGAAATTAGACGGTCTAGATATAGAGATGTATAGATTGATTCTCTATTCCGCTTTCGTGGTTGTACACTCCAGAATGTCAAAGATGCGCACGGCTAGTGAACGGAAACCTCACTTGTTTACAATGGCGTCTTAGAAGACGGACTTTGCCAAGATTAGATCTAAACGGAACTAATGAAAAACTGAAAACTAAACTACAGTGACTTCAGACTCCTCAATAAAACTGTGCACCCTTTAAATGATTCCGAACCACCATCAGTTTGGTCAAATTCGAAAGTTTAGTGGTTGGGAAGTTTTAGGTGGCAAAGTGACGGACTTCCACAAATAGAATAAGAATAGAAGTTCCATCGTTACAATAGAACGACTAAGCTCTATCGACTCCGTACCTAGTTTGGACAAATTTGACGTGAAAATTTTGAGTTTCACAACATGGTTAAATTAAGCGTTTTCGAATGCAATTCTTTGAAAAATATCTTGATAACGACTCCGAATAACCTTACACTTTGGATCGAGCACACAGAACATTTGGTTTCTGATCTCAAGTCTTAGCAGCTCAAAACGGCCCAAACTGTCAGACAGAACGTTGTAATTCTGAGGTCGAGACTTGTCTACGGAAAGTTTTAGTTTAGTTTTAGAAAGAGTTTTACGGCACTTGCAACACAATAAGGTCATATAAGTGCCGAGTCTAAGGAAAGACACCGCTTCTGATTTATAAAATAAAAAAAAGAATCTTTAAGTGATAGCTTATTTGGAGGAGGGGGGAACATTCTGTAAATACTTTTTCTGTTATTTTATTATATTATAGTAGAGGGTTTTACGGCGCTCGCGACAGCATAAGGTCATATGAGCGCCAAGGGGTGGGTGTCAACAGAGAAGTCTTTACAGGGAATCAGACTTACTCTGCTCACCTCTCTAGCTTCAACAGCACAAAGTCTGCTTCGACTATCAAGCCACCCCGGAAATAGCGGGTCTCAAGAGAGTGACAAACATACAAAAGAAGTAGAGGAAAATGACAATAGTAAGGATTAGGAAAGAAAAAGCAGCAGTTCCCTGTTGTAGATCAGGCACAGTTATGAGCATGACATGAATCAGGCCATTTACAATTCTACTGTGATTGAACGAGAAATGTCCCCCCTTTGGGAATGGCCCAAAGACACTTCAGTCAGTGGCACTGCCCCGGGGGGAATGGCCTAAAGACACTACAGTCAGTGGCACTGCCCCGCGGGGAATGGCCTAAAGACACTACAGTCAGTGGCACTGCCCCGGGGGGAATGACGTAAAGACACTACAGTCAGTGGCACTGCCCCGGGGGGAATGGCCTAAAGACACTACAGTCAGTGGCACTGCCCCGCGGGGAATGGCCTAAAGACACTACAGTCAGTGGCACTGCCCCGGGGAAACTTTCCGTTAAAAATATCTGATATTAGGAATAAAGAAAACTAAGGGGCGGTGGGTACCGTTGCTTATCGCATTCGAGGTTTAGTGGGATAAAAATACATTAGTAGCTTAGTTTTTTTTTGGTTTAGTTTTAGTAAGAGTTTTACGGCATTTGCAACACAATCAGGTCATATAAGTGCCGAAGATTAGAGGTGTTACAAGAGAGTAATAAAAACAAAAAAAGGAGGAGAGATAAGGACGGTAGATGTTTGATAGGAAAAAAAGAAGCAAACCA
>NW_004799361.1:7524-9302 GCF_000002075.1 Aplysia californica | reverse complement strand
CCAGTACCTTGAAGTCGCTAGTTGAAATAGAACACGGGATTTTACTTGAACAATCAGTGAACATTTCGCACGTGTCCGCCGAACCGACACACCACTCCTCCCGACAAATCACGTGAAGTAGGAGCGCCACGTGCGGCGCTTTAGTCGAGCCGTGTGCTCACCCATCCACCTTAGGCCTAGCCTGAGCTTTAAAAAAACAAACCAGATTTAATTTGGAGTCCAAATGAACAATCTAATGTCGCACTCGTCATCAGTTTCTAAAAACTGTCAAAATCTACGCCTAAACCACCGGCTTAAATTCATCATATTGAACAATTCCACTAATTTGAACCCCCCCCTTGTCTACAAACTAGGTCACCTGGTCCAGAGTTCTGCTGTGGAGGGTAGGCCCTTCACTCTAGCACGCAGGGGGCCCTTGTTCCATTCCCGAGCGGGAGAATTTAAAAAAAATTGAGCATAACGGTCTTTGTGCAGGGATGATGCCTTCCCACTCAGCACACATTGGCCCTGACAGGTTGGGTTGGAAGCCTGCTTCCTAAATAACCTAAAATGTGTCGATTGAGGCGCTAAAACGCCTACTTGACGCTATCATTACAGAAACCCCCCAAAAGTACGTCCACTTGGCAAAAAACAAACGCCCAGCCAAGTAATTTTACTCAACATCTTTAGCTCGTCTTTTTCGATCGCCCCTGACTTCAGCCAACATGTTTGCCGTCCACACAAAAGTGACCCCAGTACCTTCACTCTTGTCAAACTTTTGTCCAGGTAGATCTTAAGTTCCTTCACGTTTAAAGGTACATCTACAGCGACGTTCGAAAACAGTCTCCAGTGTGTCATGTTCATCATGCATACAACAATATTTGCATAAATACAATGCGTTTACTATACAGTAACATATGTCGCTTCCAAGCAGTTGAACAAAAGAGGCAAAGCTCATACAATGCGGACTCTTATTCCAACAAACAAGCTCAAAAAAAAAAAAGAAAAAGATAAATAAATAAAGCAGTGTACACTTATTCAACTAATCGGGTCGGAGGGGATCGCATCTGCTAAGGATGTTTGATCAGCCAGCGTGCACACACACTTATCAAACAAGCTCTCTGGTTCGTCCGGTTTTGAGCGGCCCACATCAAGCCCGCTCCTCCCTGAACACTAAAATACGCGTCCATCGCTGTGCACGCCCTAGGTTATCATATTATCATATCACCAGATCAAGGTTATCATATCACCAGAACATGTATCATGATGGGAAATATCGCAGGCAAACTGTTGACAGGTGAGCATCAATAATGATTTATTTCTAGAGGCACCAGCCATCCATGTCCAGGTGCTGTTTTAGCCAACTCTAGAAAGTTACAAACCACAAAACAACATTTTTCAGTAGGCTAGAGAGTACAAACATTGTCATGCTTTGAACAGTTATACATGCAGAATGATGTATCTTTTCTTGCCTTTTTTATTCAACATTCAGAATCTGAATTCCGACAAAATATTTCTTAAACACACGCAGCTGATGCAAAAGCTTAATAACCGGCACTTAACCCTATCCGTACGCCCTGGAGTCAATTTGTACCCCCGGGGTTGTATTCTTCACATTCTTAGTATCTAGCACGGAGATCTCTTTGAAATTTAAGAGTATTTCTCAAAAATCATTCTGGCAGAAAGCTATATAAAGTTTACGGATTGGATTAAAGAGTAAATTTCCTCTTTGGAAACTGGTGGCTCAGAGTTCCCCACGTCGTATGGATACAATAGTAAAACACGACGTACGGATAGGG
>NW_004799361.1:0-3127 GCF_000002075.1 Aplysia californica | reverse complement strand
GGAGGTGAGGGTCTGGGGGTGGGGGTCAAGTGGGTATCTCAGTTGAGTAGATCGGACAGCGAGGACACCACAGGGAAGACACGCTCACCGTCACTGTAGTCGGACCGTGTAACTCCTGACAGGTAGCGGCAACATTTTCTGGGTCATCATCGGACCCGTTCTGCCGGCAAAATCTGGACACACTGTTTCATTTAGCACGCAACCTGGACACACTAGTTCGCGCCGCAGCTTTGTCTGCTTGCCAGCGCTTTTGTTCATATTGGTGGTGCGTTTGTTGTTGTTTGTTTGTTTGTGTGGTTGTGTGTGTGTGTGTGTGTGTGTGTGTGTGTGTGCGTGTGTGTGTGAGTGTGTGTGTGCGTGTGTGTGTGCGTGTGTGTGTGCGTGCGTGCGTGTCCGTGCGTGCATGGAAAGAACCGGCTGTAGAGTAGCTATCTATACATCTATCTATCTATCTATCTAGCTATCTATCACGTCCTTCTGCTAAGAGATCGGCCAGGATCACGTTCTGTGCCAGTCAAACTTCATGATTCGTAAGAAAGTTCTCTTGAACTGAGCGTTGGCGAATGCATAACAAAGTGGGTTGATGGGACTGTTGAGGTAACATAGATAGTAGGAGAACGCGTAGAAACTCATGTTGATGCAGTCTTTGCATAGAGCCATCACCATGAGGTTCACGTGGTAAGGCGTCCAACACAAGACAAACGCGCCCAGAATGAAGGAAATCGTCCGCAGAGCTTTCCTCGCCCGGTTCTCCGACTTGGACTTCCGCTCTCGCCGGTTCCGCCTCCGACTGTTACGAGATCGGACAGACTTGACGAAGGCGTGCAGTCTCGTGTCTTTTTGCCGCCTCACGCGCACCGCGGACAGGCAGTGGGGGTCGGGGTGAGAGCCGTCCTCGGTGGTGTTGGTCTCAGAGGGCGGGCCGGTGGGGTAGTTGTAGCTGTTGCAGTGGTTGTTGTTGCTGGTGGTGGTGGTGGGGAGTTTGCCGTCGGCAGAAGCGCCACCTTCACCCCTGGCGTGAGCGTCCGCGCCACCTCTTCCTCCTCCTCCCCCGTGGGTCCCCTCATCATCCGTGCCCGAGTGGTGGCCGCTGTGCTCCGGCCCCTGTCTGATGCTGTTGTTGGACACGGGCGTGGCTGTGGCGGTGGCCAGCGTTGTGGTCGTCGTCATGTCCGTCGTGATGGCCGTATCGCTGATGTCGTCATCCAGGTCAAAGACGTCGGAGGCGAGCGGCGGGAGGGAGGAGCGGCGCTTCCAGATGGGCGAGGAGGCGTTCAGGTCGGCCACGTCTGAGTCGTCCAGCTCCGAGTCTCCGGTGAGCGCGGGGAGGAGCGCGGCGCTCTCGTTCAGTGTCGCCAGCAGACTCTTCTCGTCGATGAAACGACAGCCGCGGTTGATGTCGGAGCCGTGGGCGACCCTGCTGTTATTGTTGTCCTGTTGTAGCAGCGTCTGTTTCTCCAGGCGGTCCGAGGTGGCCGAGGAGTAGACGCTGTCCGCCTCGTGCTGCAGGCCGCCCCCGTCTGTGTCCGAGCCCGACACCTCGCTGCCCGGGTGGGGGTAGAGGCGGCTGTAGGGGGGCGGGGGCTGCAGGAGGTACTGGGGCGGCTCGGGGGGAGCGGCGGAGGGGAAGAACAGGTCACCGTGCAGGGAGCGAACCAGGCCGCCCGTGTTGGCGAACAGCGCGTTGTTGACTGTGCCACCCGCGCCGGAAGAGGTTTGGTTCCTGGAGTAGCCGCCCCCTCCCCCTCCCCCCTGGGCCTGGGGAGACTTTCCCGCCCCCGCGGCGCCCCCACTGCTGCTGTTGTCGTCGTCAGAGGCAAAGGCTGGGCTACTGGACCGGTCCTCGTCCTTGTCCTGGGCGCTGGTGAAGCTGGTGGTGTTCACGTGCGGGGCCCCCACAGGGCACGGCAGCGCCGCCTTCACAGACTTCCGGGTGCTGCTCGTCTTCATCGACTTGGTCTTGCAGTTGTTGTGGGAGGCGGGCGGCACCTGGCTGTCCCCGCCCCCGCTGCTGTTGTTGTTACTGCCGCCCTCACCAAAGCTCCGGATGGCGTTCTGAGCGTTGTCCGCCGCCAGCTCCATGGTCGACTGGATCTTTTTGTGTTTGGCGTCCGACTTCCTCTGTAGGTCCAAGGCCACTTTGTAAATCCCTCCGTACAAGACACACATGACGAACAGAGTAATCCAGTAGTAGCCGATGGTGAGCAGAAAAGTAAACATGGCGTCACTCATAAACTGCACCTCGCACTCTTCCTTGCCCACCGTGCGCTTCCCGACGAAATACTGCCAGCCGACGATGGAGGTGAAGAAAATAATGGCGGGTCCTATCCAGGTGAGGGCTATCATCACCATCACCTTCCTCTCCGTCCGCCAGTTGCGGTATTTGGCCGGGATCTTCACCGACAGGAAACGGTCCATGGTGATCAGGAAGACGGTATACTGTGACGTCAGACACACGGTCCAGTCCAGAGACAGCCACAGATCACAGAGCCAGGGTCCCAGCGGCCACTTTCCCAGGAGGTAGTACTGTGTGTACAGCGGCATGGAGAACGTTCCTATGAGCAGATCCGACACGGCCAGGGAAGCCAAGAAGTAGTTGGTGGGCTGCCGGATTGTCCGCTCTAAGCCAAAGGCCAGGAGCACGGTGATGTTGCCCAGGATGGTGACCAGGCTCACGATGCCTGCTATGACGCCCATGAAGACAGACACCCAAAGCACGTGGGGTCCGCTCACGACTGCCGCCACCGTCTCGTTCTTGCCGTGAGCGTCACACAGCGACGAGTTGAAGGTGGCGTTGAAGAGACAGGTGAGGTTGAGACTTCCCGCCGAGGGAGAGGAGGCGCTGGTCAGGTTCTCGTCCAAGAACGAGGTCAAACCCTCCAGGCCGCCCACGCTCCCGGAGAAGAGGGAGCTGATGTTGTCTCCGCGGAGTAGTGACGTCATGTCCGTCTCCACTGTTCTGTTGGTCAACGACTTGGTGGCCACGTCGGCGTGACGCTCTGTGGTTGCCATGGTGACGTATGGGAGGGAACGTTCCGCGATAGGATGGTTTGCTGCTCACCCGATCATCTGACCACTCTCTGAAAAATGGGAAAAACACGAAAATATATTATGATAAAATAGAACA
>NW_004799360.1:16185-17225 GCF_000002075.1 Aplysia californica | reverse complement strand
TCTCTCTCTCTCTCTCTCTCTCTCTCCTTCCCTCCTCCTCCCCTCCTTCCCTCCTCCCCTCCCTCCCTCCTCTGGTATGACAGTACAACCAGGGTGTAATGTTGCGTTACATACAGTAGACCCGCCGGACGAGAAGATTTATGATCTGGCTCTGTGGTCTGTCAACCACGACTGTTCTCTATTTTCTCTTTACACACACGTACACACACGGGGGCTCGCTACTGAAACTCTCATTATACTGCAGTGATTGGATTGGTGGGGGGAATTATTATAACGCTACTGAAATAGTGTCATGATTTGATCGTTCGGGAAATAATTCTGGTTGGTGATAAAGGTCTTCACTAGATGATCGAAATGCATTGTACTCAATTAATTGTACATACATTTGTACGTGGTTTTGTGTAGAGCGCTGTGCACCACGCTCATATAAATGATTGAACATTACTATGAATATCATCATCATCATCATCATCATCATCATCATTATTATTATTATTATTATTATTTAATCTATTATTATTATTATTATTAATATTATTATTATTATTGTTGTTATTATTAATATTATTATTATTATTGTTATAAATTGCGTAGATTGGGGAGGCAAGCACTTACATATTGTACAATTACTATAAAGTACCTATGTTATAAAGTCATGAGTTTGGGGTTTTTTTGTCTGAAAGGGGGTTTGTTGAGGGAGGGGAAATGGAAGATTTACCATTATAAATAAACCCTGTAACGTTTACTGAACGTTTTGTTCATTATCTGTCTTTTTCTTTTTTTTCTCTATTTTTTTTTTCTTCTTTTTCCCTCTCTTTTCTTTCCTTCCCTTCCTTTCTCCTTTGTTGTGTGTAGCCTGTAAGTGTTAATTGGTTTGGGCCTGTGTTCACTGTACATGTCGGGTATTTAGATATGTGGTGTCATAGGGTTTCCTTTTTTGCTTAGGTGCGGAATTTGTGTGTGTGTGTGTGTGTGTGTGTGTGTGTGTCTGTCTGTCTGTCTGTCTGTCTGTCTGTCTGTCTGTCTGTCTGTCTGTCTGT
>NW_004799360.1:10222-11676 GCF_000002075.1 Aplysia californica | reverse complement strand
CCAATCCTCTCTCAGACCCCCACAGTAAGCCCATTCAACAGGGCAGAACTTGTCCAGTGCAGACAGGCTAGATCAAGCGGTGCCCCCCTCCCTCCCCCTCGCTCTCTCTATGTCCCTATATATCTGCGCTCTGTGGAGGTTTATGTTCCGAGGTCTAGGGCTGGGCAATGAGTCGCTTTAGCGAAATCCGGATAATATGTTAGTGCACCTCTTCAGCAAAAAAGTTATGAACCGCTTCGGCAAATTAATGGTTAGAACCACTTCGACACACGGGTTAGGACCTTTAATTTAACAAATTATGGGTGCTCTCACAACAGCAAATGGGTCAGGAAAAAGAGTGAGGGGGTCTGAATTCGGATCATGTTTCATGAAAAATTATCCGGTTATCCGGATTGTTCCCTGTAGTGTCGCCGTCAGCGCTGGGCTGGCGAGACTCGACTGGTGGTGGAAGGGGCCGGGCTGGGACCGGTTGAGGGACTGGCTGACTGGCTCGCACAGTCGGCTCTTGGCGTGCAGTGACTAATCTAGTTGACTCTTTCCACGGACACTATGTGTGGTGTGTGGTGTGTGTGTCCGCGCGTGCGTGCACGGTTGTCACTATTAAGTCGTTTATTATTGTTATTGTTTTGGTAGTGCGCGGTGGCTTCGTGCGTGCGTTATGGTGCTGCAGAATTTCCGTGGTGCGTTCGTTATAAGAAATATAGATCTAGATCTAGTACCGCCGAGTAATTTATTGTGGGTGCGTGCGTGCGTTATAGTAGATCTAGATTCTAGATCTAGATTTAGAGATCTTGATCTATAGAGTCACAGAATTACAGTGCGCGCACGTGTGTGTGTGTGTGTGTGTGTGTGTGTGTGTGTGTGTGTGTGTGTGTGTGTTATGATGGCACCAGGGACTTTGTCTACTAACGGTGATTCTCAGCTCTCTTGTGGCTCTATGTTTCAGACTTCAGATTTACGGTGTGGGTGGTTGGCGGGTGCTCTTGTCTGAGCTCTCCTGTGGCACTATGTTTCAGACTCAGACTTATGGTGTGGGTGGTTGGCGGGTGCTCTAGTGTGGTTTTGCTTCTTCTTTGCCATCCAACATCTGAAACTGTCGTCCTTATATCTCTCCTCCTTCCTTGTCGTGTTTGTTACTCTCTTGTAACACTTCAAGTCTTCGGCAACTATACGACCTTATTGTGTGGCAATTGCCGTAAAACTCTTCCTGAAAGTAGAAATGACTGAAGCAGTGTCGTGTGCTGTTCTTTCCGGACTTACTATTTTGTGTGTGATGGTGGTGATGGTTCGGCCACTGTCGTGTGTGTTCTGTGGAACTGTGTGTAGATCTAGTGATTGTTGGTCCACTCTCGGGTGTGTTCTGTGGAACTGTGTGTAGATCTAGATCTTGTGATTGTTGGTGCTGGAGTCTCTTGTCATTCAAATGTGCAGTTTTTGTGTGAGTTGTGTGTGTG
>NW_004799360.1:3999-5352 GCF_000002075.1 Aplysia californica | reverse complement strand
CAGCACTAAATAACCGTTACTTTGTCGGTATGCGACGACAGCCGTGTATGTAATCGGTCAAGGAAGAAGATAGTGGCCGTAAGACGACAGTCTGTGTACACCACGAGTTGTTATATAAGCCAGTGTTTCCATTTTCTTTTTCTTAGTTCCGCGCGAATATCGATATCTCATTACTGTTGATGGCTGGTGACTTCTGGGGCGTACACACAAGCAAACAGACAGGTGGACGGACAGGAGTAGTGTGTGTATAGTTATATGATACTCTCGGCGTGTGGACAGACAGGAGTAGTGTGTGTATAGTTATACGATACTATCAGCGTGTGTTGTGTGAGTTGTTTCTGCTGGTGAGGACGGAGATTTTTGTGGACTGGTTCCTTGTACCGTGAGGTCTCACCACGCCCTGGGAATCGTGGCACTGGGAGATTCAGACGGGAGGATTGAGAGACAGAGAGAGAGACTGGCTGACTGGACGAGCGGAGGCTCAGCGGAGACTGTTGTGTTGTGTGTGGTGTGAACTGCTGGGTTGTGTGGCTTTTTGCTGTGTCGTGTTTATCGTCTGTCGGAACTTGAGAAGGCACCGTGCGTGCGTGTGACGGCTTCTCAAGGCTTCTCCGGTCTTGGGGGTGAGCAGTGAGGGAGGGAAGGAGTGAGGGAGTGAGTAGAGAAGAAGGAGGAAGAGGAGGAGGATGTGGTGGCTGGCTCTAGCCTAGCTATCTCTAGCTAGTGCCGGTGTCGTGACGCGCGTGTGTGCGTGTATGTATACATGTGCGTCTGTGTGTGAGTAGGAGAGAGAGACAACATTGCCGGCCGGTCTGGGAGGGTCGCCGGAGTGGAGCAGTGTGTTGTGTGTTCACTGGGATTCTCTGACTCTGTGTGCACGCCCGTGTTGTGTGTTGGAGTATTTTCTGCCCCGGTGCGCGCGTGTGTTGTGTGTTACTGTGTTGTTCTCAACGGTGTAGCTGGCTCTACTATCTACACACATACATTCACACACGCACGTGCACGCGTGCAGCAGGCGAGGAGGGAGTGGTGGTGACGTCATGTGGAGGACGAGCTGACCTGTGGGGGGTCAGAGGTCAACATGAGTGGAGGTAAGGACGGGAGGGGGTGGGCGTTTGGCGGGTGCTGTCGTGTCGTTTGCTCCGTATATCTGTCTTAGCAAACGTCGCTCGGACTTGTCTCTTCTCCATCTTCTTTGTGTGAGAAAGATAGATAACTGAAGGAGTGGAATGTAAAGGGGGAAGGTGTGTGTGTGTGTGTGTGTGAGAGAGAAAGATAGATAACTGAAGGAGTGGAATGTAAAGGGGGAAGGTGTGTGTGTGTGTGTGTGTGAGAGAGAGAGAGAGAGAGAGA
>NW_004799360.1:0-1222 GCF_000002075.1 Aplysia californica | reverse complement strand
CCAACCTATTGTTTAGATATTGTCCTTTTTCTGGTGGATGTGTTTGGATGTTGGGCGTGGTAGACATCACGGTGTCTTTGACCCTAGTCCTTTTTTGTTTGGATGTGGTAGCTTATTTCCTGCGGTGTCCGGGTGGTTGGAGAGTGCTACTCGTAGACTTGTCTTCTTGAATGTTTCTCTGAAGTTTCAGTTGTCCTTGCTCGTGATACCACCCCCCCCCCCCTCCCGTCCCTTGAAAAGAGCACGAAATTGCTAGCGTCACCCCAAAGCGCTTTTTTTTGCTTTTTGAAATTTTTAAAAGAAAATTAAAGAAATACATCTCACAAATTAAACGAGAACTATGACATGAGACTGTGAATTTAAAACTTTGAAGACAATATAAATACAGAAGAAAAGTTATGTCTTATTGAAGATGACCCTTGGTGTGTTTTGTTCGAATAACTGCTTCGTCTGATTTAACCTCTGGACATATATACTGTACATACATACAGAGGTCTATAGGCCTTTGTGGCGTGACATGACCAAACAGTTTACTGTGTGTTTATAATATGTACTTACTTACTAAACTAACTAACTTGTGTTCTCACCCAGTCTAGTGTTGTGACCTACACAAAGCTTTTCCTACCACTAATCTAACGTGTGTTTTCCTCTGTGGGTGGTCAGTGGTTTGTTGTTGTTGTGTGCCTGTGTCCACTCCGCTCACCCTTCTCTCGTGTGTGCAGTAAATATGTCGTGTTATGAGCGGGCGGTTGGAGGGTGGCACAGATAAACCTCTTTGTTTATGTCTGTGTTTTGCCGCCCCCCCACCTCTTCAATTAATACATTAAAAAATTAATTAATTGATTAATTAAAATAAAACACAACAAAACCTCGATGTGATTTTCTTGACCCAGACTAAGAGTTGCTGTCTTTCATGTGCCTCATCTGTGATTGGATTCTGGTGTTTGCATGTTAGCCTGTCTTAAATGTACCATGAATTAAGTCACGGGTGCTTCGTCCTTGTTAAGTGCTCCAAAACAACGCGTCCGTGGGTGGTTGGCGGCTGCCCTGGTGTGGTTTGCTCCTTCTTTCTCCTATTAAACATCTTCGTCCTTATCTCTCCTCCTTTCTTATTGTTTGTTACTCTCTGGTTACACATTTGGTGTTCAACACTTTACTGGCCTGACTGTGTTACCGTGAATGACTGTGTTACCGTGAATGACTGTGTTACCGTGAATGACTG
>NW_004799359.1:16430-17454 GCF_000002075.1 Aplysia californica | reverse complement strand
AACAACAACAACAACAACAACAACAACAACAACCACACGTACTCAGCAACAACTCAGCCACGGTCTGTGGTAGTTCAAAGTCCCCTGCGTCTAAGATACTCTGTATCACCACCACCACCGCCACAACAAAAACAACAACAGCATCAACAACAACAACATTAACAACAACAACAACAACAACGACAACAACAACCACCACCACACCTACCCAGCAACAACTCAGCCACGGTCTGTGGCAGTTCAAAGTCCTCTGTCTCCAGGATCCGCTGCGCCACCAGCGTACAGCATGAACCCACTCGCTCTATGTGCGTGCGCCAGCTGGGGAAGACAGAAAGAAGAGAAGGTTTGTTTTGTTTTTTTGTTTGTTTTAGCAGAGTTTTACGGCGCTCGCAACTGCATAAGGTCATATGAGCACCAGATGATTAGAGGTGTTACAAGAGAGTAACAAACATAAAAAAGAAGGAGGGGAGATAAGGACGATAGATGTTTTTTGTTGTTGTTTGTTTTAGTAGAGTTTTACGGCGCTCGCAACTGCATAAGGTCATGGGCGGCAAAAGATTAGAGGTGTTACAATACAAGAAAGTAACAAACGTAAAAAAAAGGAGGGGAGATAAGGACGACAGATGTTTAAAAAAAGTTTTAGTAGAGGTTTTACGGTGCTCGCAACTGCATAAGGTCATATGAGCGCCAGAAGATTAGAGGTGTTACCGTGAAAGTAACCAACATAAAAAAAGAAGGAGGGGAAATAAGGACGATAGATGTTTGAGAGGAAAGAAGAAGCAAACAACACCAGAGCGCCCGCCAACCACCCACTCACACAAACAGACAGAAAGACAAACAAACAGACAGACAGACAAACAAACAGACAGACAGACACACTCGCTCACCTGACAGCAACTCCCCATCCTGGGGCCTGTGATCCAACACCTCCACCACCGCCCCCCTCACACACTCCTCCCTGGCACTCTTCCACAGAGAGAGAGAGAGAGAGAGAGAGAGAGAGAGAGAGAGAGAGAGAGAGAGA
>NW_004799359.1:13516-14969 GCF_000002075.1 Aplysia californica | reverse complement strand
TCTCTCTCTCTCTCTCTCTCTCTCTCTCTCTCACACACACACACACACACACACACTGTCTCTATCACTCTATCTATCTCGCTCCAGTACATCCTTGAGTAAAGACAATCCCACAAAACTTACCCAGACACCCTCGTACACATTGATGACATCACACACTCATAAATTGTTACAGAACAGAACAGTGGGTGGTTGGCAGGTGCTCTGGTGTGGTTTTCTCCTTCTTTCCTATCGAACATCTATCATCCTTATCTCCCCTTCTTCTTTTTTTCTGTTCGTTACTCTCTTGTAACACCTCTAATCTTCTGGCGCTCATATGACCTTATGCAGTTGTGAGCGCCGTAAAACCTCTACTAAAACTAAACTAAGAACAGAACAGCATGAATAAACGATACTGAGAGAACATAAAAATATTTGTATTTTTAAATTTTAGTTTCAGTAAGAGTTTTACGGCACTTGCAAACACAATAAGGTCATAGAAGTGCCGAAGAATAGATTACGAGTTACAAGAGATTAACATACACAAAAAGAAGGCGGGGAGATAAGGACGACAGATGTTGGATAGGGAAGAAGAAACAAACCACACCCGCCAACCACCCACATATTTGTATTGGGAATGTCGGAAATTACGGATTGAAAGTGAACCGAGACAAACGCGTTTTAAGTGCTTATTTAATAGGTGGGACTTCCGAGAGTAACATCAATCTCCGAAGGGACCGAGACTCGAGAGCCAAATGGACCATTCGTGTAAACTGCCTTTCCCCAAGGACACAACGTCGGACCGAGCTGAGGCTCGAACCCCCCGAACCAGCAATCTCATGATTACGAGTCCGTTATTATAAGGGGTACCCGCTAAGGATGGGATCGGAAGATCGGGCCGATCGCCCGACTCGATCGCCACAAAAGCAAACGTGTTCGTTTTCAGTTCCAGGCGACTGAGTCGGGAGATGGGCCCGATCTTGCCGAAGTGGGCACCCCGTATTAAGACTAACCACTAGGATACCGACGCCACAAGCGAACGACAGACGGAGTAAGAAGAAAAATTGAAGAGGGAATGAGACGGACAGAAAGAATGATTGAATAAAAAAAAAAAAAAAAATAATCGAAGGGGTGAGAAAAGTATGTTTTTTTTTGTTTAAGTAAGCGTTTTACGGCACTTGCAACACAATTGTGTCACATAAGTGCCGAAGATTAGAGGTGCTACAAGACAGTAAAAAACATTAAAAGAAGGAGAGATAAAGACGATAGTCGTTCGAAAGGAAAAAAGGAGCAAACAACACCAGAGCACCCACCAACCACCCATGAAAAAAGCATTTCCGGAAACAAGAACAAAAATCGAAGAAAGAAAAAGGAAAGAGAGAATATTAAAATATGACCAAAAAAAAAGACAAATCTAAAAAAACAAGGACATAAAGAAAAAAAAACAAGTGAGAAATAATCTGAATGTCCTCCC
>NW_004799359.1:11093-12629 GCF_000002075.1 Aplysia californica | reverse complement strand
ATAAGCGTCGAAGATAGGAGGTGGTACAAGGGCGTAACAAACACACAGTAGAAGGAGGGGAGATGAGGGCAGGGCAATAGACGTCATGTTTTATAAGAAAGAAGGAGCAAACCACACCAGAGCACTTGCCAAACACCCACAAACCATACCACAAAATTGAATAAATAAATACACAAAACTTTTAAAAGGAAACAAAGTAACACATGAAACACAACAAAAAAAACAAAAAAAACGAAATTTAAAAAATGAAACAAAAGTTCTCGAAATAGACCTGAAACAACCGACAAAAGGCAGATGTGAAGATTACTCGATGGCCGTCTTACAGAACTCCGGAATACGACAGGAGATTAGAACGTTTATCGGGTTACATATTAGAGAAGACTATTGTTCTTATTCAATTACATATTAAAAAATTAAAAAATTTGAGATTATAGATTACTATTACTTTCATCACATTACATAATTATTTGAGCTCCCCACATCACCTGAAATAGAAAGCTAAAGACAGAAAGTAGAAAGGATTTTTTTTTTAAAAAGAGGCAAAGAGAGTCAGAAAGAAAGAATGAGAGAAAAGGTTTCCTAAACGGTATTGGAAATAGGTGTAGTCAGACCAGCTCTAACAGCTCACCTGTCCAAGACAATCACCTGTCCTTTAGCTTTAGTAAGAGTTTTACGGCACTTGCAGCACGATAAGGTCATATTATAAGTATATATATATATATATATATATATATATGTATCTATTTATCTTTTAATGTATTAATTTATTTGTCTATTTAAGCGAAGGAAATTGTAAAATGGTACACGTTTCACGCCACTATCAACACCGTTAAGTTATTTAAGAGGCGGGACCTCAGATTGTATTTATCTATTTTTTAATAAATAAATAAATAAATAAATAAATAAAGGTATTTATCTATTTATGCATTGACGTATTTATTCATTTACTTGTTATCTATTTATCTCTTTATTTATATTTTATTATCATTAAAACTTTCTCCGCTCATTTCCTTTTTTCGTCCATTTAAATAGACATTAGTACGTGGATTTTACTAATAAACGTTGCTCGAAGGCCCAAATAAATAGTCATTTGTCATCTCCAACGACTGTCAAGCTGTGGAAGTCACCAAAAGTTAGCGGCCATTTTCTGGCTAATTTGACCTCTGACACCAGGCGACCGCCAACCTTCTTCGTTTTAGTTTTAGTTGGAGTTTTACGGCACTTGCAACACAATAAGGTCATATAAGTTCCGAAGATTATAGGTGTTACAAGAGAGTAACAAACACATAAAGGAAAGAGGAGAGATACAGACGATAGCTGGTTAATAGGAAAGAAGGTGCAAACCACACCAGAGCACCCGCCAACCACCCACTAACCTCTTTCCATCGCAAATATCTCGACAAGTTCTATTCGAGAAAGATGGGCTTTTCCCCCGAAGACGAATTGACAAACTTTCAAATTATGATACCAATAACTCCACAATGCCCCTCCCCCCAAATAAAAATAAATTAATTAATTTTAAAAAATAATTTTAAA
>NW_004799359.1:8743-10365 GCF_000002075.1 Aplysia californica | reverse complement strand
CACCCACACAGACAGAAACAACAGAGGAGAAAGTAAAGAAGTAGGACATACCAGTGGCGCCCTCCAACCACCCACACAGACAGAAACAACAGAGGAGAAAGTAAAGAAGTAGGACATACCAGTGGCGCCCTCCAACCACCCACACAGACAGAAACAACAGAGGAGAAAGTAAAGAAGTAGGACCTACCAGTGGCGCCCTCCAACCACCCACAAAAAAGACAACCACCTGTCCAGACGAGCACCTCCCGCTCTCCCCTTGCTTTTTTCTATAGTTCTAATAGGGTCGCTTTTAAGGACAAAATGGGCTCACCCAGATTTCGGTGGTTTCCAAAAATCTCGACCTACACAAAAAATGGTTTGTTTGGTTATAGAGAAAACTCTCCTTGTCTTTTAATGAAACTGAACAAGGGGCAAAAACTTTACCTTCGATTATCTCATTGCCCTATCTATAGGAGATGTGTGGTTTCATTGGTGTGTATATTTCCTTGGTTATAGAGAAAACTCTCCTTGTCTTTTAATGAAACTGAACAAGGGGCAAAAACTTTACCTTCGATTATCTTAAAACAGCATTTTTCGGGATAGCCCACTACTTGTCCTTAAAAGCGACCATATACAGTACAAAACATATCTACCAGTCTAAGGCGACCACTTTTCTCCTGGAAAACGGGTGGTCGTTTTGGGCAGTTTCCACAGATACTGTTTATCTACCCCGTTCACAATTTACTTGTTTACTCAGACAAACAGACAGACAGACAGACAGACAGACAGACAGACAGACAGACAGACAGACAGACAGACAGACAGACAGATAATTACAATACGGATGAATGGATGGATGGGTGGGAACGTGGGTAACGTGGTGGGTGGGTGAATGAATCGAAGGGTAAGTGATTGGAGGAAGAAACGGTTGGATAGATGGACGGATGGATGAATGAATGGATGGACGGATGGATGGACGGACGGACAGGCGGACGGATTGACCGATACATGGATGGATTGAAAAATGAATAAATGAACAAAGACGTAAGGGGGCGGCTGATGGATCGGGTGACAGGAAGGACGGATAGACAGACAGATTAGGAGAAGATGGAGTAGCCAGGCGAATTCGAGAGGTGATTTGAGAGAAGTAACCGGAAGGAATGAGGCTTAAAATGGCGCCCCGGAAGCGATATAAATCTATGGACTAACGCCATCCGGAAGTGGGGTTCCCTGTCCTACTATGGGGAAAACTTCCGGACATTGAAAACTTTGCGTGGGCGGCTGGCGGGTGCTCTGGTGTGGTCTGCTCCTTCTTTCCTATCAAACAGCATCTATCGTTCATTGTAGTTTCACCTCGGTGGGTGGTTGGCGGGTGGTCTGGTAAGATCTTCTCCCTCTTTCCTATCAGACACCTATCGTCCTTGTCTCTCCTCGTTCTTTTTGTGTTTGTTAGTCTCTGGTCAAATCTATAATCTTCGGCACTTATATATGACTTTATTGTGTTGTAGGTTCCGCAAAACTCGTTTTACAACGAACACTTTGACGAAATTGAACATATTATATGTGTAGAAGAGAAAAAAACAGGTTTGTGTGTGTGTGGAGAGGGGGGGGGGGGGATCTCTCTCTCTCTCTCTCTCTCTCTT
>NW_004799359.1:4653-6035 GCF_000002075.1 Aplysia californica | reverse complement strand
ATCCTCTTCACATTTTTTTTTTCAAACTAACAAAAAAACCCCCCAAAACCCACAATCTTTTCCAGCTCAATAACACCTCATCACACCCCTTGAACCCCCCAAACCGTAAGCAATTTGCATGAAATAGCGAGAAAGTTTCGAATTTCGATAGGGGAAAAAGCAAATACAATTATGCATGCCAACAGTGACGGCGGCTATGATGGGGGGATTGTACCACTGACGGGGCAGGTCGAACTGTCTGTTTGTCTGTCTGTCTGTCCGACTGTCTATCCGTCTGTCTGTCTGAATGAGTCTGATTGTTTGTCTGAATTAATCCGTCAGTCTGTCTGTCTGATTGACAGTTTGATTGTCTGTCTGTCTGTCTATCTGTCTGTCTGTCTGATTGACAGTCTGTCTATCTGTCTGTCTGTCTGATTGACAGTCTGTCTATCTGTCTGTCTGAATGAGTATGACTGTCTGACTGTGTGTCAGTCTGAATGTCTGAATGAGTCAGATTGTTGCCTGTAAGTCTGTCCGATTGACTGCCTGCCGGTCTGAACGAATGAGTCTGATCGTTTGTCTGTCTGTCTGTCTGTCTGTCTGAATGAATCTGTCTGTCTGTCTGTCCGTCTGTTGATTGACTATCTTTCTCTCCGTCTGTCTGTCTGTTTGATTGTCTGTCTGTCTGTCTGTCTGTTTGATTGTCTGTCTGTCTGTCTGTCTGTCTGTCTGTCTGAATGTCTGTCTGTCTGTCGGTTTGTCTGTCGGTCTGTCTGTCGGTCTCTCCGTAAGTTGATCTCTCTCAGTCTCTTTCTCTCTCTCTGTGTCCTCTCTATCCCTCTCTTTTTTTCCTTCGTCTCTTTAGTTTTAGTGTTAGTAGAGATTTTACGGCACTCGCAACTGCATAAGGTGATATGAGCACCAGAAGATTAGAGGTGTTACAAGAGAGTAACAAACATAAAAAAGAAGAAGGGGAGATAAGGACAATATATGTTTGATAGGAAAGAAGGAGCAAACCACACCAGAGCACCCGCCAACCACCCACTTTCTGTCTCTGCCTCTCTTTGCGGTTCTAAGTGCCTCTCTATCTTTCCCTCTCCGTGTCTCTATTTCTTTCTTCCTCTGTCTGTCTGTCTGTTTGTCTGTCCGTCTGTCTGTCTCTATAGGTTTTTCATTCTTACTATACTCGTATTCACACACCACTATCACCATGATCATCATCACCATCATCGTCATCAACAACAATATCACCACCACGAAAAACAACAACAACAACAACAACTGCACGAAAAACAACAACACCAGCAACAACAACAGCACGACGACTCACCGAGTGTAAAAAGTAGGCATAGGTCAGTGCAGAGATTACATACACACACACACACACACACACACACACTCAA
>NW_004799359.1:0-1923 GCF_000002075.1 Aplysia californica | reverse complement strand
ATCTGCGCACGCAAGGAGGTGCTATTCCTATTCTTCTTCTGGAAAAACGAAAGAGAGCTTCAAAACAGACTGCAGCGCCATCTGAAGCAAAGAGCATACTTCCTGCGGACACTTTTTAGGCTGAGTGGCCCATCTTGTCTTAAACTATCTTTGGTAGAGGTTTCCCGGCGCTTGCAACAGGATAAGGTCATATGAGCGCAAAGGGGTGGATGTCAACAGAGAAGTCCTTACAGGGAATCAGACTTACTCTGCTCACCTCTCTAGCTACAACAGTACAAAGTCTACTTCGACTATCAAGACACCCCGGAAATAGCGGGTCACAAGAGAGTGACAAACATACAAAAGAAATAGAGGTAAAATTACGATAGTAAGGATTAGGAAAGAAAAAGCAGCAGTTCCCTGTTGCATTTTAGGCACAGTTATGAGCATGACATCGATAAATCAGCCCATTTACAATTCTACGATGCATAAGAAGTCTCCCCTTTGGGAATGGCCTAAAGACACTTCAGTCAGTAAAGGAGCTGGGGGAAGAATCGATTCCGGAACCGACTCCCAGGATTAATGTTACGGAAGAAAAGTTCCGACTCCTTTTACGAAAACCAACGGTTATCAGTTACTTTAATAATTGAAATCTTTTTTTTTAAAGGATTTATTTTAGAAAAATAAACGCCGATGCTTCGTAGTGTTCCGAAATCAAGGTTGTCCTGAATTCTGAAGATGTTCGGAGCCAACCAGGTAACCACCAGAAGAAATCACATCATTGGAAAGTAAGTAATTGGATTCAGAGTCGATTCCTACGATTCCTAGCTTTCAGTAATCGGGATCCTCGCCGCCTAGCACTAGTCAGTAGCACCACCCCGGGGAAGTACCAATTTTGAACGCTTTTGGACTCGAAACTGTATTTCTGTTCAACTCTTGGTTGATTACTGTTGTTAGATTTCCCATTCAACTACACTTAACTACAATAAAACCATCAGTCAAACAAATATTATGAAGTCATGAGCCCATGAGCTGATAAAATTGGCGCCCTCGCAGTTTCTTGTAAGTGACCATGGTCGTTTTTGCCTCTGTGCGCTCTTCTGTTACATTTCTATTAAATGTAATTGTTCTTTTCTTACTCCTTATTCATTCATTCATTCGGGTTTTTTTTTCTTTCTTTCTTTCCTTCTTTCTTTCTTACTTTATTTACTCATTTATGCATCTATTTTTAGAACACTCACCAAATTGGACTTGACAGATACGAGGAACTCTCTCAGCCCCATGTCTACGTCACGTCACGTCACGTGACACCGCTGTTGCTAGGCAGGCGACGACGCGCTGTTGCTAGGCAACGACGCTGTTGCTACGCGACGACGTCAGGGCTCTGCTTAGAAGAGGCTCAGCTCCCACAAACGAACAACTGCTGGCAGCGTTAACGATGACGACGACGACGACGAATAAAATGGCGACGGCAGCGATGAACGACGAGCCAGCAGGCAGTCAGTCAGTCTTCCTCGTCTTCTTCCCAGAAGTACACACAAACACATTCATAAACATAAACACACACGCACACATAAACACACACACACAGGACAAATGGTCAAAGGAGTCTCCTTTCCCTCTCCGGTTTTGCTTGTGCGTATATTTTGTTTAGCTTTCCGGCTGTTGTCGTCGTTGCTGTTGTCGATGTTGTTGTTGTTGGTGGTGGTATTTCGAGTTTATTACTATTAGTATTATTATCTAAGCCGTTGTGCTGCTGCTGGGCTTATTCTTTTCCGTTCTTTTCTTTTCCAGTGTGGGTTACCCCCCTCCCCCTTTCAGACAGCCCACTGGAGCGGGGTCATTCTGTTTCCATGGCAACCGAAGTGATGAGGACGACAACGACGACGACTGAGGTGAAGGAGGCCGCGCAGGATGGAGGAGTTCTATGGATTCATCTGAGGA
>NW_004799358.1:16016-17491 GCF_000002075.1 Aplysia californica | reverse complement strand
CACACACACATGCGCGCACGCAGGTTGCTCCGTAAGTAGAAGAAAATTCAAGTCAATGCCAACCCGTTGGAAGACATAAACAGATAACACCTTTCTAAAAAGGACTTCTTTCAAAAACAATTTCAACAGTACATCTACAACAGAAGTAAATGCTACCAATATATTATGTATATATCATAATCTTCTTAGCAGTCTACTCATGAAACAATTTGAAACAAATAGACCAATTTTTATTTGAAGTTTGTACAAAAAATGTAAAGTGTGACATCATCAGTGGTTCCCCCCTGTGGTCTTCATTTTACAAACAAACCAGCAAACATGGCGCGCTTTAAGGTTTCCCCAAGGAGTCATGTCTATTCGGTTATTTCTGTTTACTAGCGAGATGGAAAACGGCTTAAATCCGATTTCTTGGGGAAAGGCGGAAGAGCTCCCTCTCGAGCCGACCGCTTAACACAGCCTAAAGGTTAAATAAATGAATAAAGATAAATAAATGAATAAAGATAAATAAATGAATAAAGGTAAATAAATGAATAAACGAGTAAACGAATAAACTAATAAATAAAGCACACGCTCTCAAACATGGAACATGCTGTTCACGGCGAATTCAAAATCCAACCCAAAAATAATCAAATAATATGTTTTGACGGTAGAATCGACCACGTGACAACAGACGAACAGACCCGTGAGCCACAGCGCTATTCCATCAAACCAGGACAGACATCACAATATACAGCTTAACCATATCTGTACGTCGTGTTTTACCATCGTATCCTTACGACGTGAGGAACTCTGTGCCACCACTTAACCCTATCCAAACGTCGTGTTTTACTTTCGTATCCTTACGACGTGGGGAGCTCTGTGCCACCACTTTCCAAATGGGAAATTACTCGTTAATCCGATCCGTGCGCTTTGCACAGCAGTCTGTCAAAATGTTGGGTTTTTTTCTTTAGAAATTACTGAAAGTTTCAAAGAGATCTTCTTACTAGAAGTATTCTAAAATGTGAAAATACGACCCCGAGGACACAAAATGACCCCAGGGCGTACGGATAGGGTTAAACAGTGTCATTTTACGTTTTACACTGTCTATGATGCCCTCCCGATCTACGATATTTGCAAAATAACAAAGTATGCTCAGGATATAATTAGAGCAAGCACCCTATTTCTTGACAGTACAATGCATGTAGTTCAACTGTCCTGAAACTAAAATGGATAATACCATACTATCCGATTTTCTTTTCCTAAAGTTCAAACTTCGTTACCACTTCCGTATGAGCGAAACTGTAATCTCTAAACAGCCCTTGCTACCTTGTCGAGTTATTTTAGAGGCGCAACCTCCGAATCTTACGTCTCTTTCCGATACAACCGAGCTAAATAACATTGAAACATATAATATGTGTATAAAGTGCTCTAACCTCCCAGCCCACAATTTCACGATTGTTAGTTCGGCAATCTAAACATGAGACTACTGACCCCCC
>NW_004799358.1:14639-14974 GCF_000002075.1 Aplysia californica | reverse complement strand
GGGGGGATTACACGTACAGTTATGGGTGGATTACATGTACAGTTATGGGGGGGATTACACGTTCAGTTATGAGTGGATTACATGTACAGTTATGGGGGGGATTACACGTTCAGTTATGAGTGGATTACACGTACAGTTATGGGTGGATTACGCGTACAGTTATGGGTGGATTACGCGTACAGTTATGGGTGGATTACACGTGCAGTTATGGGTGGATTACACGTACAGTTATGGGTGGATTACACGTACAGTTATGGGTGGATTACACGTACAGTTATGGGTGGATTACACGTACAGTTATGGGTGGATTACACGTACAGTTATGGGTGGATTAC
>NW_004799358.1:12791-14539 GCF_000002075.1 Aplysia californica | reverse complement strand
AGTTATGGGTGGATTACACGTACAGTTATGGGTGGATTACGCGTACAGTTATGGGTGGATTACACGTACAGTTATGAGTGGATTACTCGTTCAGTTATGGGTGGATTACGCGTACTGTTAGTCCGGACTGGCTTTTTAACTGCAAGACAAACAGTTAGTCAGGACAGGTTTTTTTTTACTGCAGCCACGCTTGAAGCCTTGTTGCAGTCAACTGCAGTTGGTCGTTTAGCGGAAGGTGTAATAGCAAAATTACAAACTGCAGTTGGACTGTAGATTTTCTCATATTGATTCTGCGTTTGCTCCAAAATAAAGGTCACCCGGTTTACTACACACTGAAGTGTTTGAGTGTTTGCTTGGGGTTCATATTGCATGCAAAAATAAAGCGATTGAGGACCAATGGTTCATCCCTTCACAGACCCTCAGGCCGAGTACACAGACGACCATTAAAACATATCGTTTATCACGTGAGGCCTTCACGACCAAAATGTGTGATAAACGTTAGTTGTTGACAGTATGAGAAATTGACAGGCCAGGCATTACTATTCAGTTACGTTTTTCTACAGAAGTAAGGTATTTGCGACACAGGTAATATAGATCTCTAGGTGCCAAAAATTAGAGGTGCTGTAAGAGAATGTTGAACAACTGATTGATTGATTTATTGATTGAGTAGGTTAGATTGAATGATTTATTGATTGAGTTGGTTAGATTGAATGATTTATTGATAGAGTAGGTTAGATTGAATGATTGACTGATTGAGTGGGTTAGATTGAAAGATTGATTGATTGAGTATGTGTTTTACAGTACTATCAACTCCGTATTATAATATAGTAACATATTAAGGAACACAAAGGAGGAATGATAAGGAAGATAGATGTTTGACAGAAAAGAAAGAGAAATCCACAAAAGAACATACGCCAACCGCCCACAGCAGAATATAACCATGAGTAGGTGTTTTACGGCACTCTCGACTAAATTTTGGTCATTTAAGTGCGAATATAACCATGATATGACCAGGTTATACATTGCTCTGTCAGAAATGTCTGTCCTCTGTGTAATGGTACAGGGTGAGTCGGAGGAGAGGAGAGGAGAGGGGGGGGTCGTCTCATAGGACTCCGTGTGAACAATAATCCTGACTGGCTCTGACTTTACCGATACAGTTTTATTGAAAGGTTTTCCTGTGAGCTTGACTTTGTGTCATTACGTATGACCTTGTCATGTATTATGTAATGCAATATATTGCATAATAATATATATTATTATATATACTATCATTTCATCATATTTAAGGAACAACCAAAAACCACGATCGGACACTCCGTAATTTTCGTCAAGTTTCTTTGAAGTAAAAAAACCTTCTGATATGTGATACTACATTGTTGTCACAATTGTAATATCAATAAAAGCACCATTTTCGATCAACAACAACCTTCTGTTCGAAGTTTCTTTTGCTTTAGCCCCTTGTACCCTTCTGTTATTAGTATCAGTATCAGATGGACGAAAATATTGAGGTTTGTTTGAAAATGAGGTTGAGAGTGACTTGTACACAATATTTCAGGATCAAAACTCAGATTTTGTTCTTCTCTAGTGCCACAAAGCTTCGTGGCCTTTATTATCCTGATCCAGGGTGAGATAGGCAATGAAGAAGAAGTGAAACATAGCAACGCACGCACACACACACACACACACACACACACACACACACACACACACACACACAGATAGATAGATAGACACACACACACACAGAG
>NW_004799358.1:9924-12691 GCF_000002075.1 Aplysia californica | reverse complement strand
AGAGAGAGAGAGAGAGAGAGAGAGAGAGAGACAGAGACAGAGAGAGAGAGACAGAGAGAGAGAGAGAGAAAGAGAGAGAGAAAGAGGGAGACAATCAGTGACCAACAGTCGACGACTTACCTTACTATATACACCTGCCATACTCAGCTCTGTCTCCAGTACCATCACAATGATCCCAAACATGCCAAACACAAGGCAATAGTCAGAAATTTTCTTCCTCTTTTGGTAGAGCGCTCGCCTCTTGCCTAGCCTATATCCCACACTAGGCTTCTGGCGAGACTTGTGCTGATGACGCTCTTCCGTGTACCTTTGGAACTCCGAGCCTCCGACCAGAGCAAGGCCGGCCTCTTCCGTGAAGCTGAGCTTCGAGGACGTGGGCAGGGACTGCATGGACGTGGGTTTCTGAAGCTGTTTGAAGGAGCCGATGGCGCCGTTGACCCGCATGTAATCCGCCCCGATGTCCGACAAGGTTTGGTTATGTTTCCCGCCGTCGTCACTGTACGCACGACCCGTTTCCTCTTCGCTGTTTGCTCGTGCATTTTCCCTCTGTGTGTGGAAGTACGGCGAACGCCCCCCTGTCGAGCGCATGGAATTGGAGGCTCGGAGGTTCAATTCCGACTTGGACACCACGTTGAAGGTGGGGACGGGTTCCCTGCTCGTGGAAGCCAGCTCGTAGCTGGGCCCCATGTTCCGCAGCTTCCACTTGCCCAGCTGTGAGGAGAAGGAGCCCTGCTGAGGCTGCTGCTGCTGGTGTTGAGCCAGAGGCATTGGGGAGATTTGGAACAGGTCGTTGCCCTTCTGACCTTTGTACTGACCTCTAGGGTCACTGCTGCCTTTAGATCCCGGGTATAAAACACTGTAGTTTTGGAGTTCGATATCGGGCGATGTATATCCTCGATTGACTCGACCATCGTTAGAATCAGAACTACTGCGGTTCAAAGTCCGGCTGTTGCTGCTGTTGCTGCTGTTGTTGTTGTTGTTGCTGCTGTTGTTATTGTTGTTATGATGGCTGTTCGAACTAGGGTTGTTGTTGTTGTTACTGTTGTTGTTGTTGTTGTTGATGTAGATGTTACCGCGGCTGCCGGTGCTGGTGGTGTTGATGGCGGCGTTGCTGTTGAAGGAGGAGTCGGCTGTGATGTCGTCCTCCTCTTCCACCGCCAGGTGTCGCCCGGGGAGGGCTGGGATGGAGAGCTCGGGCAGCGTTACCTCCTGTACACAGCGGCCTTGTCCTTCCTCCATGTCATCCTCGCTGGTGTTTTCCGCCCCCGACACACGGGCACGCTCATCACCGCAAACACTGACCACACTCCTTCTTCCTCCTCCTCCCCTTCCTCCTCCTCCTCCTCCTCCTCCTCCTCCTCCTCCTCCTCCTCCTCCTCCTCCTCCCTTAGCGCCGTGTACGTCCACCGGGTAACTGAAATCTTTCTCCCTAGCGATGATCTCCGACACAATAGCGATCTGAGAGTCGTGGGCAGCACTACTGGGACGGCTACTACAACCACTGCTGCTGCTGCTGTTGCTGTTGCTGCTGCTGTTGTTGCGACTGTTGAACACGATGTCGTTGTCGTCTGCAATGACGCTCGCATTCTCCAGGCCGTCCCCGCCACCCTCCAGCCTCGCTCGCTCCGTCCTGGCCGCTAGTGCCGTGTGCCGCTGTTGTTTACCGCCCGCGTAAACAAATCGATGAGCTTCGCGAACCGCTGAAGGCGGCTTTGCCCCGTCGCTAGTAGATTGTGTTTCTGTGTGTGGTGAGTACGTCGCTTCATGCACCAGACTCGGCAGCGAGGCGCGGCGGGCCGTGGGTGAGCGGCCGTCTAGGTCTAGATCTACTCCCGCCGTCAGATCCACGCCGCGGTTGTCCGTGCCGCGCGAAAACCCCCTGCGCCCTTTTGCTCCCTCGTCGTCGTGCGCGCTACTGGAACTCTCCTCTTCTCCTAGCAGCTGCTCGGTGGAATCGATGCGCTGTCGCTGACTCGCTGGCTCCACGAGCATCACAGACATGATGGTGGTGCTGCCTGGCTCTGCCCTACGTCATCACATCGTCACAACTTACCTGTACCTGTGAGGGAGATAAAGAGAGAGAAAAAGAGAGAGAGAAAGAGATAGTTAAAGAAACCATCACACCTTTGCTCATCGACACCCCGTCTGGGGGTGTTTTGTTTTTTCATTCCTCACTTTTTATCTTTTCTTTTCTGCTTTTGAGGGGGTGGGGGGGTGTCTCTTTTTCTTTTTTCTTTTCTTTCTTCTTTTGTTTGTTCCTCGGTAAAATTATGGGGATGAGCGATAAGCAAATGCGTTCTATTTCTACCCTGGCACATTATTTCTTGTCGCTTTCCTTTTTACATCGGTAAATGTTTGTGTACGTTAACTACACTTTGCTCGAGAGCTATTTACACTTTTTTAGAGATTGGCAAGTTTTGTCAAGTGTGTTCTTGAAAATATTGACCTTCACAGAGTGACAAAGCGTGCATCTTCCGTCATCTGTTTTAGATAAAAAACACAGCCTGCGAGGGCTCCTATCGTGTGAGGGAAAAGCAAATTTAATATTTGGATGTGCGTTACAAGTTTCCTTCAACGCTTACGAAAATTGCAACTGAATGTTCTTATAATATAATTGTCTTCGGTCTTTCAACGATAAAGCCTCTAGTTTTTACTTGTAAGAAATAATAATAATAAGAGTTTATGTATGTGTTTATACACGTCTGTGCGTCTTTGTATAATGTGTGAATGTGTTTGTGTGTGGTGGCGAAGGGGGGGGGGCAAAGGT
>NW_004799358.1:8764-9617 GCF_000002075.1 Aplysia californica | reverse complement strand
GTACGCAAAGGGAAAAATACAAAGTGGTGGGTGGAACAGGTGATTGTCTTGGTCAGGTGGCCGTTAGAGCAGGTGTAACTGTATCAGAACTCAGAATAGAGGCAGAACACATCAGCTGTAACAGCATAAGAAGACGCAGTCTTAACAGCAGCAACAGCAGCAGCAGCAGCTCCTACAACATTTACAGTTACCGAAACAGCAACAACAACAGCAGAAGAAGCAGTAGCAACAGCAACAATAACAGCATCAGCAACAGCTACAACGAACATTAACAGCAACAGCAACAATAACAGCAACTGCTGTAGGAGCAATAACAGCAGCAGCAACTGCAATAATAACAGTAACAACAGCAACAATAACACCACCACCATCACCACCAGCAACAACAACAATAGCACAGCATTAAGAACAACAGCAACAGCAAAAGTAAAAGCTGCAATAACAGTAGCAGCAACAGCAACAAAAAGGAAGCAGAAGAAGCAGCAGTATCAGAAGTATGCTCAACAACCTGGATTTAGCCTCAAGGGATTGAAAAATGAAAAAGAAAAAGAAAAAAAGACGTATTTAGTACCAGTTTATGACGTAACATGATGACGATCACCACGGGAAATGGCGCCAAAATCAACAGCGGAATGAAGGGTTACAGACGGCAAAGCTAGCGCGCCGAAATAAACAAGAACGTTTGTGCGTGAGTAGAGAAGTGGGAAAACAGAACAAGAAGACAGGGTGGTGGGTGAGTTCGGATCCCTAGTAAAAAGATTTGTGATGCAGCGTGGTGGAATCAGGCTCTCGTCAATTTTTGGGCGTGTAGAGTTATTGGTATCATCTTAAGGCTTGTTCATTTGTCTTTATT
>NW_004799357.1:14986-17436 GCF_000002075.1 Aplysia californica | reverse complement strand
GACGTCCCATCTTCCATCATGTTATAGATTGGTTCCTCTTCATATTTTAGAAGGAGAATACTAAGTTCATAGTGTGTCTGGCAAAGCGCAACACAGAAACAAAGGGAATATAGCTCTGGGTTGTTATTTTTTTCCTTCGACCACAAAAAGACACACCGGGGACTAACTAGACACATTTTCTGTGTGGGTTGGTGAACACAGTTATATCGTTGCTTGTCCCTATCGTCACCCACAGTCCCCCACCCCTACCCCACTCCCACCTCGTCCCCTCTAGTTTGGGAGAGAGAATTCTGAGACAGTTTTTGTCCCTTAGAGCAAACGACCCCAATTTCTCCTTTCTCCGGGCAGATAGGCGAGACAAACAGACAGACATCCCACGCACGTTTGGAAATCCAACTTAATATCTTTCTATTTTCTTTTCTATATCTTCCAGTTTCTTGTTCTCTTCTTTCTCTTCCCCCCTCCTCCTTCTCTTCAAGTCTATCTTCTTCCTCCTTCTTCTCCCCCTCTCCATTTTCCTTTTCCTTCTCTTCTTTATCTACCCCTTCTTCTCCTCCTCTCTATCTTCGTCTTCAACAACAATAACAACAACAGCAGCAGCAACAACAACAACAAAAACAACAACAACAACAGCGACAACTGCAGTAATATATTTTCTCAAAGCAACGACCGTCTTTATTAAGCGAATCTTTGCGGGGAAAAAATCGTCCATATTTTTTCTCTTTTCTTTTTTTCCCAAACTTACAGAAATATCTACCTAAAAATAGACGGGACACCAACTATGACATTTATAATCACAAGAAAATAATTCTTCACAACTCAAAAACATCGCAACCTAAAAAACCCCCACCAAATTAAGCGACAAACCCTTGACAAAACGGATGTTTTTCTGCAATCTATAGGGCGGCGACTGACACAAAAATGACGACATGGGTTCGTCAAAGGTCAAAGCGATCTACCTGAAGGTTTACCTGTGTCGTGTGGGAAGCGAGATCGACAGCCGCGGAGAGATACCCTGTCTTTTTTTTTCGTAAGTGTTTTACGGCGCTCGCAACTGCATAATGTCATATGAGCGCGCGGGACACACCAAACATTTTCAATTTTTAGGAAATTTATAACTTTGCCCGGGTGGCGGCCTAAGCCTCTCTTATCGATTTTAGACCACTAAGGGATCTTTTACACAAGCAGCTTGCACCCGGGAGATCCAAGATTTTTCACCCTTATCCGAGAAGGCTAGGTATAGATCTTTCCTACCAGAAGATCAGGGGTGTGGTTGAAAGACTGCAGTAAGAAGGAGCCAAGGAGTAGCAGTATAAAGGCTGCAGAAAGAGTCAGGAGCCCAGAGTAGTGGCCAAAGGAGGTGAGGGGGTGGGGGCAGAAAGTGGAGACGAAAGCAGACGACAGAACATTGCTAGAGAGCAGGGAAGGGGGTGAAAGGGGACAATTTTAGATAAGAAAATTGTTTCGGTAGCTACCCGAATTCGAACCCGGGATCTTTCAATGAGAGGTGAACACAACCTCTCCCTCTGTCGGTCGTTACCTGTGTTGTCACAAGAGCGGCGGCCGACGCTGAAATCTATCCCCTCATTTCTCCCCAGCGGTTGGCAATCTTCCTGACAAAAATCAAACTTTCTAGAAGTTCGGGAGATCTGAGCATAGCCTAGTTTGCTGCTCGTTTGTTTTGTTTTTGTTTGGTTTTATTATTTAAATCTCAGTTCCAAACCCCCTCCCCCTCCCCGCTCCCCCTTCCCGCCCTCCTCCCACTTATTTATGTTGTTATTGTTAGGTCGTGTGCTTTGGGGTGAGAGCCGGGGTAGAAATGTGGGGCAGCGGCCTGCTGTTGAATTGTTTGTAATGTAAGTGTTTAATTGTTCGTAATGTAGGTGTTTTATTGTTCGTAAAGTAAGTGTTTTATTGTTCATAATGTAGGTGTGTTGACGCCCAAATCGACAAACTTTCAATCCTCCAGGAGGCGGGTTCCGACCCTGCCTGTCAGGGCCAACCCGGGCTAAGAGGGATACAACATCCCAGCAGACAGACCGAAATACGTACACACTCACGTACACACTCACATACACACACATACACCCGACGCATACAAACTCAAATACACACTCACATACATACTCACATACACACTCACATACACACTCACATATACACACATGCACACTTACATAAACACACATACACAGTCACATACACACTCACATATACACACATACACACTACGCATACAAACTCACATACACACTCACATATACACACACATACACACACATACACACACATACATACTCATGTACACACGTAAACACTTACACACCACCCAAACACACACCCAGAAAACAAACAAACACACACACACACACACACACACACACACACACACACACACACACACACGTACACACATACACACACATACACTTACACACCACACAAACACA
>NW_004799357.1:12092-12985 GCF_000002075.1 Aplysia californica | reverse complement strand
AAAAAAGCGCGCGACCCAAAAAAAAAATGTGTAGTCGAGTAATTTGGAGTTCCCGCCTTTTTAAAAGTTTCGCTCCGAAGTACTCGGGGCAGGGGGAGATAATGAGGTCACGACGTGCTAGAATCACCCTCTCGTCCAAGTTTGGACTTGGAGTTGTTGGTACCAACCTAAAGCTCGTTCATTTGTCTTACTTTTGGTAAAAACAAGTTTTAGTATCCATCTATTTTGAATAGAAGTGGAGATATTTGCGTGTGAAGTTTTAGTCTTTAATTTTAGTCGGAGTTTTACGGCACTTGCAACACAATAAGGTCAGATTAAGTAGAGGTGCTATAAAAGAGTAACAAACACAAACAAGAAAGGAGCTGGGGGAGATAAAAGGAGCAAACCACACCAGAGCTCCTGCCAACCACCCACCGTCAATTGTTGGACATTTGGCGTTTTTGGTATTAACCTAAAGCTTGCTCATTTGTCTTACTTTTTATTTTAAAACAAGTATACATCTATTTGGAATAGAAGTTGAGATATTTGTGACTGATGGAGGTAGGGGTCGACTGGAGTCAGAGGAGAAATAAGCGAGGAAATGGCCGCGTAGCTTGGTGACTTCCATGATCCAAATCTTGAGTGTCCTTGGAAACTGAAAAGTTCCAGTTTTTGTGCCTTTGATAAACGTTTTTCAGTCAAATTCTTACCTAAAAATTATGAGTTTCTGGGTTGACATCAAAGGAATGGAGTCCAAAAAAAAAAAAAACAGAGAAAAATCAATAGATTAGATGTAGATAAAAATTGCTCAACGGGCAGGAAAATGTCGCGTCTCTTCGACGATTCCATTTCTTTGATGAGCGCCTCATTTCACCGTGATGCTTCATAGAGTGGGTTTTTCTCACATTTGAAAG
>NW_004799357.1:7588-9215 GCF_000002075.1 Aplysia californica | reverse complement strand
TGTGTGTATGTGTGTGCGTGTGTGTGTGTGAATGTGTTTCGGTAAGTGTGCGAGTGTTTGCGTCTATAACTGTATGTGTATGTGTGTATATGTGTGTGTGTGTGTGTGTGTGTGTGTGTGTGTGTGTGAGTGTGTGTGTGTGTGTGTGTGTGTGAGTGTGTGAGTGTGTGTGTGAGTGTGTATATACGTGTATGTGTATGTCCGTATGTGCGCGCATGTGCAACCATCGAGTGCGTGTGTGGTTGAAAAAGACACCAAGATATTACAGTGAAACTGCCAATCCCAAATCAAACTAATTCCGCGACAAAAGCAGGCTCATTGACTATATGGCCAGAACTCTGTGCCCAGCGCGTGCTATTTTTGGCTCAGTCCATGCTCACAAGGCATTCAGATTCTGCTTTTTTTCTACGATAATTGGCGGGAAAATATCCAGAAAAAAATCCAGATCTGATTTATTTTCTCTGTAGCTGTAATGCGTAATCTTACGACGAATATTTTTAGTTGTGGTTGTTTTTGTTGCTTTTTTGTTTGTTTGTTTGTTTGTTTGTTTGTTTGGTAGTTTTAGGGGAAGGTGGGGTGGGGTTGGGGTGACTTTGGCTGTTTTTTTAGTTTAGTTTTCGTTGTTTTTGTGTTCCAGTTTTTGTTGTTGGTCAACTGTTTTGTTCTTGTCAATTCTACATGTTTTTAAAATTGTTACTGCTGGGGATTTTAGCGCTGTTGTTGCTGCTGTTGTTGTTGTTTTTGTTGTTGTTGTTGTTGTTGTTATTATTGTTATTGTTGTTGTTGATGATAATGATGATGAAGATGATGATGATGATGATGATGATGATGATGATGATGATGATGATGATGATGATCATCATCATCATGATGATCATGATGATCATGATGATGATCATGATGATCATGATGATGATGATGATGATGATTTTGTATTTGTCGTTTTTGCATCCACTGTTGTTGCTGTATGTTGTTATGTTTTGTTCTGTAAACTTTTGTCACTGTGTTCTTATTGTATATCTTTGTATTAGATGCTCGCTAATAGTATAACACAAAATCATTAAGTGGTTGGTCTGACGTGACTAAAATTATGACCATACAATCTAATGAATGTTTGATAACATTGGATGGTAGTTGTTCTGATGTCACTAGAGTTATGACAGTGTATATCATTAGATGATTGGTGTGACGTCACTAGACTTGCAATTTCTAACCTGTGTGAAACTTTCTCTCTCCAATACCACCCACACCCCCCCCCCCTGGCCTAGCACATTATCGACTAGCAAACGTGTCCAGAGATGTTCTATGAAATGTCCGTGCCCACTGCCCGGCAGACGACGCCATCCAGCAATGAACGCGTCTTGCGATATGTTCAATAGCGGCCAAACACAAGGGCCCACTAAACCATGAGTGCTTCAAGCCACATACACGTTACAGAACATTCAGCATGGAGTTGTTTCTGTGGACAGTAGGGGGTGGAGTGTCCACTAGACAGCATTTACACTATACAGAACATTCAGCATGGAGTTGTTTCTGTGGACAGTAGGGGGTGGAGTGTCCACTAGACAGCATTTACACTATACAGAACATTCAGCATGGAGTTGTTTCTGTGGACAGTAGGGGGTGG